>NC_061112.1:139342805-139538310 GCF_002878395.1 Capsicum annuum
ATATATATATATATATATATATATATATATAAGTATCTGTTTGTAGTTTGGTTAATCTAAATTTGTATTCTACTAAAGACGGTTTCATTTTCATGATTCAAACCTAAATATCTTGTTAAAAATGAATGAATATCTAATTACCAGTTGGGATGGTGGCATTTCATTTATTCCCGTCTCGATCCATTAGTAGGACAAGTTTTGCTAAAATCATTGCCATCAATTATTGCATTTTTCTCCGAATATTGGCAATATAATAGTATTACTAGATTTTTTCCCCCTTTTGCTGCTAATGACAACGTATATGAAGATCTCATTTCCTTTTCTAGTAAAGTGTAGCACCAAACTAAAGGTGGAAAATTATTACTAGAAGTCTTTTTAAGTCCAGTGTGGCAGAAAATGACATGCATTTCGGACAGTAATATAATTTCTTTATAAGAAAATTAAAAGTTCCATGTATAAGCATATTAACCAAAGTACCGATGCACTAGATAAATCGACAAAAATACTATGCTGAAGTATAATTTTCCGATCGAGGCGAAGAACATACTGTAAAAAAATAAGTTCCAAAGAATTGCAAAAGTGGTAAGTTTGTTGAAGGGAAAAGGATCGGAAATAAGGAGAACCAGAAATTCCTTTAATTTGAAAAATTGTTGTAGAAAAGTGAAGAGCAAGTATTGGGGAATTTTCTAAGTGATTTGTTTATTCTTCATGTCATGATTTATACAAGATAGAATTGACTTTCATGAGAAGGAATAGAAACTATTGGCTTACATGAGAAGAAATAGAAACTTCTACGGTCTATGTACAACTGTCTATTCCTGTAACAAACCAACAACTAACAATTAATTTATATTCTATCCCAAAAGTATATATAAGAAAGTTACAAAATTCTCTCTTCATCCTCAATATTTGTAGCAGCAGTGTCACCATTATTGTACAATAAGGTGTTTCACCAAATCAGTGAATACATAACATGTGAATTTCACTTCACCAATTAATTCTCATAACTATAGTTACTTGAATTGGTTTGGTATATAAACACCTAATTAATACAGGTAAGTATTTATTTGTCAGTATCTTTACAATCTACTTATTTCAGTAGCTTTCGATATGGATCGAAAGTCTTTAAATTCTCTATTAACACGTACACAAATTGCCTGCCTACTTAAGCTAAGTAAACTTATATGAGAAAAGGAAGAGACATTGGCTGCGATCTTTATCAATTAGTAGCTCTACTTACCATCAAAGTGAGCTGTTTTGTATACAACTCAAGAGTATTTTGGCTCCTAAGTTATTATAGGTATAATATCTTCTGGTTGTAGTAAGTAAAATAAAAAGGAGAACAAGTAATAAGTGGTAGCGTTAGGAGATAAAATCACCAGCTTGAAGCAGATGGGATCTATAGACTACGACTCACAACCTACATTTACATGACACTGGAAAATATTTAAAAACATGTAACACATAAATAAAACTGAAGAACGTCTTGAGCATAAATTAATAACATATTCAATGAGGACTTGATATTGAATTGAATTTAATAATAACAACAAACTGAAGAGAACCTTATGCCTATATTCAACCCAAAAATCTAGCTAATGAGATGAGTATATTGAACTGTCATCACACCCACCGATATGGGACTACTATCATGAACATTATAGGTGCAAATTGAAAATTAAGGAGTTGTGTGGAGAGGGATGTTAATTATATACTGAATTGCGTGATCATTTCATTTAAAAATTTAATTACTTAATTGTTATAGATGATGTGATTAATTTACTTACATACATCTTCAACAGATTTATTCAGGTGCAAACCTTTTTTTTGGTGGTCAAGTCTTCATAATTTTTTTTTCCCACTAAAATAAGAAGTATCAATCAGTCGACCTTAAAATTTAAACTCAAGACCTCTGGCTATCAATTATCGTTATGCCATATGGTTGAAATGCATGATAAACTTTAAAGGCTTATAACACATTTTTATTTACTTATTTATATATCAATATTAGAGCATGCAGTTATAATATATACGATAGGTCTTTGAAAAAAGTGGTCTTGATTGAACTTAATAGTGATAAACCACCTAAAACATGTATCGCTCGCAACATTCAGCTCTTGAGGTAGCAATATCGTTCACCTAACTTTCTAGTTTAGTCTTTGTCTTGTTCAAAATACTTATAACTTGTAGCACAAAGAAGGTTTATGTTCTACTAGCAACCGAATTAACAGTGAAACATGACATTATTATGATTCTCATGATAAAGATGGATTAAAAAATCTAGATATTTTTCACACTTTCCACTGTATCGTTTCATATTTGACGTTTCATCTTCAATTTTCAAATAACTTTATTAATTTAAAAAAAATTATAGCAGGCCTAATCAATCGGAGAACCATTATGGTACAAAAGAATTTAAGTTGATACACGTTGAATAGTGTAAATAATATTAATAGAGTCATGTCATTTGAAGAAAGCGATAACTAAACTGCTGACCACAAATTATTACTACAGTCATTATGAACCCTTTCTTTAATTTCATCTTAATTTTATTTTTGGTTTTCACACAACGCTAATAAATACCCACCTCGGCACTTCCATCGCATATTGACCGTCACATTTTCTGTTCCCACGTCCCTTTAAAAAAAGCCATAAATAAAAAGTATCTTTCACTAATAATTCTTTGCACATATAATCAATACAATTTACTTTCAAACATAATTGATGTAAAAGGTGAACTATGAAATATAATTAATTAATTTTATGTAAATTGATAAGGATTTTAGAACGGACATCTTAAATAATAGTATTTGATAATTAATATAGGGTGGATGGAGTATTTAAAGGTCAGCTCTGTGTACTGAAGCTCCCGCCAAGCATGAGATTTGGAGAAGGACCAAATCACAAAAATTTATTGTACGCAGCTTACCTTGTATTTTTGCCAGAAGTTGTTTCCACCGCTTGAACCCATGACCTCCACGGGTTCAAAGGGTGAAACAACCTATTGGAATATGCAAGGTAAGGTGGAAAAATTAGTTGAGGATGTCTCTCAAGTATCCAATTAATTAAAAGGAATGAGTGAGTCCCACAATATTAATGGATCAAGTCCTTCAAACAACTACGCACGATTGTTCGACAATTGCATTAGTTGTTCCGAAAACTATTCAGTTGTCCAACAACTTATATGAATATAAATTAAAGTTGTTTTTTAAATTTTGTGAGAGAAGTATGAGTGAAAAAAGAGAAAACAAGTAAAACTTGTTTTCACTTTTCCAAATAATTTTTCAAAATTAGAGTTGGAAAATTCATGGTCAAACGTTGCGTGTTTTCACTTTTTTCACTAAAGTAAAATAAATTTTCAGAAAAAAGAAAAAAAATTCTATGGCCAAACGGCTACTTAATAAAAGTGTGAAGATTGATAACTGTATACCATACTGTAGCACGTACAGTATACAAGTTCTTCGTATGCATATAATTTAAATCCCTTTTAAAAGATAAATTTAAGTTATATATATTATCATTTTTTAAAAAAAAAAAAAAGTACACTAACCCAGCATGTAATTTAGTCGATAATGATGGATTAATTCTTTATTTTTTTTTCATTTTTGGATTGTCATAGCCATAAACTCGTAAAAGGTACTCTATCTTCAAAGTTAAAATGCATGTGATTAATTACTATCAAGAATAAATGTAACTTATGCGTCATCTTGTTGAAGCATAAAAGAAATGTATAAAACTAATTGGAAGTGCATGCCTTCCCATTTCCAAATAAGTGGATATATGTTTGTAATTAGTTAAAGGGATACTTTAACTCTTTAAGGAACTGTAAAAATTAAACTAGCCAATGATAATTGCTCCAAACTAACGGTAAAACTTAATAGAAGAAGAGAGCAGAGCTTTAGTTCAATCTAATTCCATCATGTTCTGCTTTTGCAGGGGATTAAAATAACTGTAGGAGAAGTCAACTTCCTTGAATGGTTCAATCATAAGGGATTCTCTTTATTTAGTTGTGTGCTATACTTGTTTTTCATAATTTATTTAAGTATCTAACAAAAAGAATTCTCTTTATTATTGTTATAGGAGTATAACATATATAACAAATAAAAGTATATTTCTTTGAAAATATTTGGACAAAATTTCTCTCACAAGTAAATTTGAAATGCATATCAATTTAATTTTTAAGTAAGCTAAATTAAATGGATCAAAATAAGTTGAGTAAAAAAATAACCATCCAAACCTATGCAGGTTAAAAAATCATGTAGTATATTAAGCTAATTTACTAACACTGCTCAATAATATTACTTGATACTTATTCGGAGAAAAGCAGTCAGGTTTTAGGAGACCTAACATAATTAGGTCAAACAAACCTCCTACCATGCATTTTTTCCCAATGAAGCAATGTGCTTATTTAAAAAAAAAAAAAAAAATTATGAAATATGTATAGATATTAAATTTAGAATTCAATTATTTTCATTTGAAAATTCAGAACCCACAACATTAAATTAAATTCTAGATTCGTTTTTCTCACACAAATGATATAAGATAATTGTTTCATCTATATCCATCACACATATATGTTGCTTTACACGTTCTGTTGTCTAAATTTTATCCTTTCTGCTTACTTTAGCTTCCTTACAAGATTCAACTATTAGACCAAAATATAATGCATGGCTAAGATACTTCACTAATGGTTAATAAGAATACTTCCATGAATATGTACACGTGAAATTAATATGACACACTCCTTCTACGTTAATTGGTCAAAATTCACTAAAACTAAATAAGCAACATTCGAATTATTCATTTGTACTACAAAATATAGAAATCCCAAAAAAAAATAAAAAAATAGAAGATTATATGGTAGAACATTAACGTCATGTGCGTCTTTACACGTCATAATTATCCGTGAGATGAGGAGTTAATGTTGATCATATATATAGGTGTCAAGTGTATCACATTATTCTCCAATACGTAATCATATAAAATTAGCTCTTAACTTTAAAGTAAATTAAACAAAAAGAAAAGGCAACAAATCAGATCTTAACAAGAAACACATGAAAGATGAGTTATTTTCTTTCAAAAAGAACATCAGCGTACAGGTTTGAATTAGTCATAAACTTTGCTTAATAAACAACTAAACCACATGCTAGAAGGCTTTAAAAGAGAGATTAATTTAATAAAAGGAGTCATTATCAAAACCTGTAAATTGTATTTGAGGCAACAAGTACGTTGATCTTATCAGAATTGATGAAAAATAGCACTCATCTACAGTAACGCACTCCACAAATAAACAGACCAATCAAGTTACACGGATTATATGGTAAATAATTTTACTATATGATTGACTTTGAGTTCTTGTCGATTCAGGTAATCAGGTTATATGTCCAATTGATATTTTACAGAATTTTTAAATTGAAAATCAAAATAATTGGTCGTTACAACATTATTTTTAGGTTGTTATAAAGAGTTACTTCTATTGTTATAATTATAACTTTATATTATTAAAGTGTGTGATCATCTAATCGAAAAGTTAAGCAAGCATTCGATCATATAATTTGGAGCTCAAATAAATTTTGAGTTGATCAAATCAATGTTTGTTTATGACATTTGAACACAACTTCAATTCAATTTGAAATATTGATTTTACACGTCAAATTCTACTGAGGGTAAGATTTTCATTACAAGTTTAATTTGTGGATTTAATTTTTAAAAAATTTAAAACTTGACCCATTAATTTATATTAAAAAAAAAGACTTCTGATTTTTAATTTTGCAAAAGAAAGAAAGAAAAAAAAAATTCACACTAGACCTAAAGAGACTTTTTTTTATTTGAACTAAAGATTGTTCGTATTATGTGAAAAAATTATATTAAAGGGTAGCTATTATTACTGATTTATTGGCCCAATTGATTTTTGTAAAATTGTGTATTTGAACGTTTATAATAACATGAAGCGGAAATATTTATTTATAAAAGAAATATGAAGATATGTGATTTATTAATTTCACATTTTAGGATATTCTAATAATACCTTATTTAGGAACCATGGTTTGCTCATTTTAAATATTGTGATCGAGTTGGGAAAGTTTCTATCGTTAATTTTCATAAGTTGCGGAATTTTCATGTTAATGAAAACAACACAAAGCTTTTGAGATATAAATTGCATCTCCAAATAAAATTCCAATATTAAATCAATCTGATTTAAGACCATGGACAAACGGGTCCTAATCTAGGGGCGGATCCACGTAGTTGTTAAGGGGGTTCACCCGAACCCCCTCGATAAAAAATTATATTGTACATATAAGGTAGCAAAATTTATATTTAAGTATATATATTAATTTTGAGCCACCCAAATCAAGAATGTTGTATAGCTTAGTGATATTGGTTATACTTCTTGGGTTGCTTTTAATGCCCTCGTCGCAGGTTCGATCCACGCTGGTGGTTTTTTTTGTTTGTTTAATTCACTGTGTTGTCCTAAATCCCTTCTACTATTATTGCATTCCTTGAAATTGTATTTTGTTGGCTTATTCACACATTTATATTTTTATTTTTCGAATCCCTTGAAGAAAAATCCTAAATCCGCCACTGCCCTAAGCGAGAGAAAGTTCTTGATAATGGGTGGTGGTGAAACTCGAATTTATGATATAAAATTATAAATCCGTCTACTTTGATATATATTAATGTGTATGATCATTTTATTTTAAAGCTTAAAATTATTTTTTGATAAAGTAGACCTTCATTATTTATTTAATAATATCTTCGATATACATGAGATAAATCTTCTCATAATTTATCGTTATATGCACACGGCTAACGAGGTGGGGGGGGGGGGGGGGGGGGGGGGGGTGGGGGCGGGGGGATATGTCATATGAATATGAAATGAAAGAGACAAGCTATATATTTAAGTAGTGGCCGATATGATTGTAATCCAAGTGCAGTGATTTCTTACTTCAATCTATAGTCATAATGACTTCACCAATAATTCAGCATGATATAAACGAAGATACAATATGATCTTGAGTAATGCTCTACTCTAATCATAATTGATACACCCATTCACATTTGTGCGTGGACTGTGTACTACTGTGGGATTAGATTTGTTTCATCAAAAAAAAAAAAAAAAGTGAATATGAGATAGGTGGAAATATTTGAAGATGCTGGGAGTTAGATTGTTTGGCACTATATGTCACTTTCTGTTCAACGTGTGTTGGCTTGTGTTAGGTACTCGTTTTCTTCCTTTTCCGACTTTAATTTATTATTCGAAGACCAGTTACCATTTTTGGGCGGCGATTCACGCACTAGGGGTGAGTTTGGGTTTTTAGCAGAAAATATTATTTCAAAATATTTATATAGAAAAATCTACGCAAACATTAAGCAGATGAGGTTGAAGGTTGGGATCGGAATGTGGGTGGTGTCTGTTCGGGTACGGAGAAGAATGAACTTGTTTTTTCTACTTTTATTAGTAAGGTCATTTTTCTCCTAGTAACTTTTTAAAGAAAATATCAAAATATTTTAGTAAATTAAAAAGATTTGGATTTCCTCCGCTAAACAGATAGTTCTTCATTGACGAAATTGCCGGGACATCATTATTATATATATACCAACTTGTACATGGTATTGAAGAAAAATTCATCCCTGATTAATCTAATCATTTTTTTTTTCCTTTAGTCACATTAGGGATTCTTTCTTATTAGAAAAATCAGGTAGGACAGCAATATCAAATTTACTCGAAAAATAAAAAAACATGTTCTAGACCGCATTAAAAAAATAAAGTTCTCTTATTTTCGGGTCCCAAAGAGTACCGGTAAGGACTGCTTTTCCTGAGGTTTGTACATGAAATTTGAATTAGTCGAGTCATTAAATTCTAGTTGAAAACCTTGAAGACTAAGCCCTTTAATTTCCACATATAGAAGGGGATTAATTCGGTCATAAAACTAGAATTTTTAGTAGTTCCAACAAATTCTATCACATGCATTTGTCCTCTCTAGTTTGAAGACTCCATGCAATGTTGTCCCAAATTAATACGTCCTTCTTTAATTGTCAACTTTTCTATTTTTAGGATGTTGAATAATACTTGTCCAGTTTATAAATTTAATGAAAAGTGAACAAGTAAAAATGGACATAGAAAATAATATAGTTAGAAATAAATTTAGAAGCTCAGATACAGATTCACGTAAATTTAGTATAGTCTCGTCGATTAGTCGATGTGGGGGACCGAAAAACCTTCTGGTTGTGCCATTACCAATCGCTGGTATAGTTAAAGCACTCAACAAATGTAAGGGAATTCGACAAATTCTTGGAGTATGAAAAAAATATACACACACATAAACCACCATAATTGTCGGCCAAAATCAGCAGATTCCAATCCCCTCCAACTTGTCATACTTATCTAGTCCTTATCTTTATTCTTTGTTAGTTATTACTAACCTTAAGCCACATATATTGCTAATTTCTTAAATATTCCTAGTCACTACATAGACAATCCTATACAAACTAATTGAACTCATGACTTCAAGCAATGATTCATTTAATTTAAATACATTCGTTCCAGCATTAGCATGTGCTATGGCTCCATTTAACAAATAAAAAACAATAGATTTATATCTAAGTGCAGATGTGAAAGTCTCCACTTCAGAAAGTAAAAAATGGATAAAATATGAAGTATATAGAGCTAAACACTTTTTTATATCTTGAACATAAAGAAAAAAGGAAATTAAAAAAGAGAGGCTCAAGTATGACATCATGCTAATGTAGTGGTGAGTATACACTACTAATACATTTTGGTTATATTGTTGTGTACAAGTATGTATATTAAATAAAAAAGTATACACTACCTATACA
Organism: Capsicum annuum; assembly: GCF_002878395.1. Lineage (NCBI taxonomy): Eukaryota > Viridiplantae > Streptophyta > Magnoliopsida > Solanales > Solanaceae > Capsicum > Capsicum annuum. The sequence goes on from NC_061112.1 coordinate 139,351,644, forward strand.
TTGTGGATATAGTTTATAAGCCATATGGCCCAAAAGCATTAAACTTTGATTTAATTTGGACAATTAATGTTTATAGGAAAACAAATCAACGCGTTTAATCACAACAATGAATTGAAGAAATGATATAGCATGAGGTTTGAGATTATTCAAACATGAAATATGTCAGTATCGAAAACCTACCACTAAATATCTTTAATTGTGAAGAAAAATTGGATCACCTTTCACTACTTAATTTGTCTCTTCTATCTTGTGTAAGTTTCAATATTTTCGTCGACGTTGGTCAACCACATTTACCGTAATGACAATGTTAGCTTTTTATATTAAACTCTTGAAGAATTAATGCATAAATGCACACTTGTATCAAGTTAGAGTACCAAAGCTTGTCAATTTTGTCAAGACATGCTGATAAGGACCTCATTATAACGTTAGTTAAGATCGCTGAATTTTGTATTTTTTCTTGTAAGTTATTTTAGCAACAACATTAAAAAAAAAAAAAAAAAAAAAGGAATAAAACTACCGTAGTTGAGTTCATATGAGAAAGTAGAAAAAGGAGGTTTTGCTAGTGTCGTCTTATAGGTGTCGCATGTTTGTGTATATATAAATATTCGATATCTTGACTAATTTTAGTCCTATTCTGGAATTTTTTTGATTTTTTGGGGAGGTAGGAAGATAGCTTTATGCTATTCTTTTCGTATATTTAATAGTCATTCTAAATTTGTAGATGTCGAACTATCCTTTTGAAACTTGCAATCTAAAGCAAGACATAATATTTGTGTGATTGTAAATTATTTTATTAAGAACAAATAAAAAGTATAAATAACATAAGTATCAACCCTTTTGGAAGTAATTACACTCTCTCCTATTTTTTTAATTATTCTACTATCTCTCCCTATTAATATACATAGCATAGCCGACATATACATAGCATTCTGTGTATATATTGGAATTTTTGTAATATGTTTATGAAGTTAAAATTTTTTGTAATATTGGAAGTATAAGTTGTGTATTTGCATAATTTTTATAAATTAAAATTATGTCTATAAAAAGTAATGTTCCACAAATCGCTATCGAGCTGAGAAGAAATGAACAACGTTTTCACTTTTCGACCCAGAACCTTTTGGAATTACAACGCGTTTGTTGGACCACAAGCCCATAATTAGTAGGAAAGTCACTTTCCAACTTTGGAGACTTCTAATTGGATCAAGTGGATTTGGGATAGAATGGATAAAGCCCATTCCAATTAATTTGGCTATTGTTGGACAGAAGAATGTGAAAATTATCCCAGATATCATTTTAAAAAGGTTTATCGCATGTTATAACTTTACTTTTTCATAATTGCAAGTTATAGTAGTTTTGATAAATTATACTTTATTAAAAACTAAAAAGTAGGGAAAAAAATATATCGTATACGTTTCTTACTTCCTAAATTATCTCCTTAACTCCTCTCCATCTCTCCTCTTTTTACTCCTACATCTCTCCTCTGTATACTCTTCTCCCAAAATATAATGCAATCTCCATTAAATTTTGTGATTAAAAAAAATGAATAATTGATTTTCACCATTCTCACTGTTAATTTCTTACATTTAGGATGAAAAAGAAATCCCATGTTTATCTCTCTCAAATCTAGATAATACCTCCAACAATTATACATTTATTTATTTGTAATCTCTACATTTGAAAATTCTTATCAATTGATCACTAGCCGTTTCAATTCTTATGTTCGATTTTGTGTTTATCTATTTTATTTTTATTGCGTGATTTATTTTTGTGTCTTTTCTCGTTGATTTTCATCGGAGTTTTATCAAAATTTGTTTGAATCACGTCTCAAAATCTTAAGTTTGATTTTATTCCTACAAGAGTTCAAGATGTATAGATGTGTTGTATAAAAATGAATGATAATAAATAAAAATTATGTGAATACAAGAATATCCATACTTATTTCCATTTCATATAATTAAGAAAAAAATTTATCAAAAATATTATTCATTAAACAAAGAATAATCGTGTATAAAGTGGTATAAAAATTATGAGGATCAATTTGTATATGCATTTCATACATTAAATTATTTAAAAATATGTAAAATTATAGAGAACAAATATTCATATCAATTTTCACCCCAAAAAATTGGTGTAATTTCAGACATTATTAACAATTATAATAGACTTGTTGATGACATGAACAACAACTTTTGTATTCATTTCATATACTAAATTATTTAATAACATATAAAAATTAAAAAAAAATCAGCCTTTATATCAATTTTAGACCCTAAAAATTGATATAATTTTCAACCCTATTAATAACTACAATAAATTTGTCAAGACATGAACGTCAGTTTGTACATTTATTTTCATATGAATGAGTACAGAACAAATTAATGTATTGATTCATATCACTAACACAATAATACACCAATTAATACATTTGCATACTAAAATAGCTTTAACACGAACATAAACTTTTTTACACCATATTTCATACTACAAGTACCCAAATATGTACAACACTCTATACTAACTTTATACCTCAATTTAACCATAATTTTTTTTTCTTTGAATACAAATCAAAAATAATTTCGCCATCTAAATGTAACATTAAGCCTTCCACTTTTCATAAAAACAACACCTAATACATTCGCATAGAATTAACAAAATAAACTAACGACCAACTTATGTATAAAATTAACAAAAATTTTATTATATATTTGTTCAGTAAGGCAATGATATTTTATGTGACATTTAAGATCATATATATTTATGATTTTGGACGAAAATAAAGAAGTTTATTCTGCAAGAAGAAGATGAAGTTTAATATGTTTAAAGTTTGAACTATGAAAGATTAAAAAAGGAAAAAAAATTGAGAGAGATATATGGAGATGATTAATGTCCTATTTTTAGTTATCAACATTTTTTAAGGGATGGTTTTTTTAAAAAAAAAATAATAATAAAACGTTTTTATCCCTTTTTATGTTGTGCCTCGATAAGTATATGTTTGCTGATCGTGGAAGAAATAAGAAGAATAACAGATTCAATTTGAAAAGAGAAAAAACAAGTTTCAATAGAGAAATTAGGGGTCAATATTTTTTTGTTAACTAATGTCTTTTTTTAAGGATGAATTTTTTATTTTATTTTCTTAAAACATTTTTTTCTTTATATTTTATTAAAAAAATTGCTCTTTATTGCAATCTAAAAAATATTGTTATGATTTATAATTAACAATCTAAGGTTGTATATTTAGATTTTTTTTTTCCCGAGGAGAATTATACAGTATGATAAATTAGTTGTAAAAACACCTAAATTATTTGAGGTAAAGTGATAACACACTAGGAAATGGGAATCCATCTTTATTTTCTGCTCATAGGGTCTTTCCCCTTCAAATATTTTAGGTTTAACTTCATATGCAATAAAGATATTTAGAAATGGGGAAAGGGAAAAAGTTTGAATCGAGACTACATTACTCAAAATTGTTCAATTTTTTGCTTTATGTCAAACTCTTGGATCATAAATATCCTTGTCGTTAGTAAATCCTCTCTTATATTTTCCGATCCATTAATGGAATTCTAGCTTGAAAGACCTTGTGGACTCCACATGTTCAATTTCTTCATGGAAAAAAAAAAAAAGTATGTCTAGCTTTATAACTTGTCTGTTAAACTTTTGATTATGATTTAAAGTAATCCTTATCAGGGAGCTCTGTTCTGAAAACCAAGACTCTTTCATAACAAGTGTAAAATTATAACAAAACATAATAATTAACGGAAGCATGTTGCTCAATTTATGTTAGTACATGGACAAATGTACTCGTTCCTTTATAGAAAAACGGTCCATAATGAATAGTCATCAAGACATGTTAAATCGTTAAGATATTTTTGTAGTAGTTGCAAGCGCAACGCAAATAGAGATCTAGATTTCCATCGATAAAGATTGGAAGAATTATTCGAGTGAAAGGTCCTTAGCTTGACATGGTAATAACAAATTCCTTTCTCCATCATGGGCCCGTAAGGTAAAGTTGCTGCCACTTTACAAACCAAATATATCCATGAAGCAATTGCTTTAAGAAAAGGCCACATCCTCACAGTATCCTTGTGATTTTACCTAATGGATAAATATAATTGTTGAGCTAGCTGAGCAAAGCTGAATTTAGCTTTGATGACTATAATAAATATCTATACGAAGTATTAGGTTTTGGTAATGTTTGTGGCTGACTTTTTTTATTTTTGGAGGTATTTATCAAAGATAAAAAATATTCTTCAGCATTTTATTTTTGGCTTAAAAGTATAAAAAAAAATAAAAAAAAAATAAAAAATGAAGCCAAAAGTGAGTTGCTTAACTATTTTGACATTCAACTTTTAGCTTTTAAGTAACTTAAAAAAAAACTATCCAAGCACCACTAAGTTATTGCTTAGGTTCTCGAGTTGATTAGGCTTAAGTCTCTTGTTCTTTAGACTATAACCTAGAAGCTTTGAAATAGATCAACAAAGGAGGAATTTAGTCTTGAAAGGAGTTGTTGCAATCTATTTGATTGTAAGGGTAAAAAAAATACTTAAGTTAGTCCCTTTAATTTGGTAATAGCGCCGCAACCTGAAAATCACTTAGATTTGATGAAGATTTGAGGTAAATTCTTCAAGAATAATGAATCGTATTATTTTACTCCATTGAGCAAATAATAATTTCACAATAAAATTTCTTATATTATATTTATATTTCGCAGTTTATTGTTATGTTGCTGGCTATAGCTAAAACAACATTAAAAAGGTTAAATCCAACATGTAAAAACAAGTGGTTGAGGTCTGGTCTGTCTGGAACATATCTGGACAGCACTTCTATTTAAGAAACAACCTAAAATCCACCGCACCACCTCAATCCAATTATATCACTAGTTGCTTAAGTGACTTGCATCATTAACCACTTCCTATCACGTGCTTTACACTTCTTGGATTGTCCTATCCCTGACGTCAAGTTAAAGGTAAAACCTCCCCATCCAGCCCCACATCACATGAACATGTACTTTTGTATATCCACCTTCTTTTCTACTATATATTTTCAATGTTTTTTTTTTCAAATTGCACTTCTCTCTTAAGATTGAGCAAAAACAATTGAATGCAAGTATATCATTCAAATTAACTCAATGTGAAGTATGTAGGACATGATCTAGTTGTATTAGACTTAGTAGGAGCGACAATCAGTTAAGAAATTAACAGACCTTAGGCCTATATTAAACACGAAGACGAGTTCATGATAAGATATGTAATCCAAGATTATATAATATATAGCAATATAAGCTAACACGCCCAAATTAAGATGTACATGGATGGCTATTGTTGAAAATGATGGGTCACTAAAATATAATGAGCCAAGACCATGTTTCCACTAAACTATACTATGTTTCAATTTGTCGATCGAATTTTTGACATACCACGAAATTTAAGAATGTAAAAGAAGACTAAAATTTATAGTGTTGAGCTAAAGAAATATAGAATGTATCAAAATGTTATTTAACTTTTATGATCTTAAACATGTTATGTAGAAAATAGAAATTAAAGAGTTGTCAAAAAAGGAAAAAGGAAAAGTAAGAAAAACAAATTGAAATGGGTGTGTTATAATCATATCTTGATGACCATCTCCACCTTAATTGATCTTTCAAATCTTGAACAAAATGATGAAGGACCCATTATTGGGCTGTCAATTGGGTATGGAACGAAGATGACATACAAACGGTTTTATTAATGGCGATTTTTCTGTGATATTTATAAAATACTCAACTCTATTAATAAAATAAATGCATGATCCTCAACATCCTTAATAATTGCTTATTGTGGCTGTATATGTCCCGCAAAAAAATGAGAAATGGAATTATCCACTCTTATTAACGACAGCATCTATCTCAAGGAAAGCTAGATCAATAAAGGGATGATTAATTAGTGCTTAATATGTAAATGATGTTGCAGATTTTGAATACATGTGTACTAGCATTGTGGTTAATAACGCTGGAAAAGTTGCGCCGCTATCCAATTGATCCCACGTGATTAGTACTATTATTGTAATGAAGAGGGGAAAAAAACAATAGTTTAAGGAATATGGCTGGAAAATATAATAAAAGAAAGATATATAACTAGTGAGCATGTTAGAGAGAGAGAAGCTTGTGAGAGTGGGGACAAAATTGAATGAGAAGCAAGTCCATCATGTCCAGTTTAGTATAGTCCCCAGTTTCTCTTTACCTTCCTTTTGCTTGCAGCCTTTGGAACAAATTAGTTTGATGTCTGTTGTCATATATGTGGGGACTTTGTCTGCTTTGCTAAGCCTTTTAGAAGCTATTCATTGAAGGAAAATTAGAAGAGTATAAATATCGGCGGTATATGGATGTGTCTCCATGCAATCTCGAGTAATTATTGAAGACAATGGGCTCTTGGGGAGTAGTTTTATTATTACTTGCTACTGTGCTGAGCTCAATATTTTTGGGTAATGGGCTTAATGTGGATCGTAAGCCAACCACGGGAAGATTTTCAGAAGTTAATGTCACTACTTCCAATGCAAGGAACACAACTTTTGTGAGTGAGGTTATGGTGAATATTGAAAATGCTAGAAAAAGTAGGGGTCAGGGAGGTGGAGGTGGAGGTGGTGATGGTGGAGGAGGAGGTGGGGGAGGAAGTGGAAGTGGAGGTGGAGGAGGAGGAGGCGGGGGAGGACGGGGAAGTGGAGGGGGAGGCGGAGGAGGAGGAAGTGGAAGTGGAGGGGGAGGAGGGGGAGCAGGAAAGGGAAGTGGAGGAGGAGGTGGTGGTGGTGGAGGAAATGGAAAAAGTAGAGGACATGAGGGAAGTGGTGGAAGAAAAGGAGGAGGTGGAGGTGGAGGTGCAGGTGGTGGAGGAGGTGGAGGCAGAGGTAAAGGTGGTGGGGGAGGTGGAGGCGGAGGAGGAGGTAATGGTGGTGGAGGAGGCGGAGGCGGAGGCGGAGGTAAAGGTGGTGGGGGTGGTGGGGGAGGAGGTGGTGGTGGTGGCAGTGGCGGCATGGGAGGAGGCTGGGGTTGGGGCTGGGGAGGGGGAGGGGGAGGGGGAGGTGGTGGTGGCGGTGGCGGAGGAGGAGGGGGAAATTGTTGGGGGTGGGGATGTTGGGATCATCCTCCAAAAGGCAACTAATCTTTGCATGCATGGCCTAACTTTTTATCACTTTCTTTTTACGTAAAGCCTGAAAGGCATTTTAAAGCTATTGTTTGGTTGTGCGAAACTAATTTCTATCACTTGCAATAAATTTTGTAACAGAAGAGTCTTGGAAGTTAAAGCTAGTTGATTGTTGTGGGAATTGATGATTTCATTAATTAATGGAATTATTGTCCACCTTTGTTGTTTAGTAGTAAGTGATTATCAATAAAAAAAAGAGTTACTCCTATATATGGGACATTTTAGTTTTAGTGCTTTTTATGGGCTGATTGTTTCTTCTATAAGACTATGGCTCGTACTCAAGTTAAGTTTGACACATTGAAGAGAAAGCCTCTTTGAACTTATATCATACAGATCAGTGCCAATTGTTGCCACAATTTATAAACAATATTACAATATAAATAACATATCAATTTATTCAAATGCAGTATAAATTTCGGTGCAGGCATAATTTTTAGATATTCCACCTTATTCTACGTATCAAACAATCTTGACGGAGTAAAAATAAAAATGTTGCTAATTATCAAAGTATTGTCATAAATATGTGGAAGCAGATAAATATCTAAGCAACGCAATATGATGACTGTTGGATGAAATTTCTTTCAAGAAAATCTAAGCCCATACCCTAGATACCCCATATGAAGATAAAAATATATGAAGAAATTGGTTTTGGACTTGAATGAAGATCCTCTGGGGAGCCCAACCCAAATGCTTGTTTCAAGTTCCAAAAAATGAGCACCAAGTGGCCAAGTTTCCGTTCTAGTGGAAATATCTTCCCTATTGAAGGCCTTTTTTTCTTTTTCGTCCCTGATCCTTGGGCTGATTAATAAGAAAAACAAACCAATATGGGTGGGCATACTATTTAGTAGGATGGTAAATATTTTTCAGTTAAATATTTTTTGGAATTTGATATTGCTTTGAATTATTTTACTTGATGGTCTATCGAAAAAAATAGTTTTTTCATTTTCACACGTAAAAGGTAAGATCTACGTGCACACCACCCTCCTAAGACCCCCACTGGTGAAATAAATTGGACTTATTGTAGCTGATATAAATATTTTTTGAAAAATAGGCAATTTTCTTATTAATATTTTGATATTTGATACATAATTAAAAACAATATCAGAGTATTTATATGTAATCTATACATAAGAAAACACTAGAGAGTTAGAACACTATGTAGGACAAGAATTAGCCACGTAGGCACCACATAGGGCATATGTGTCTACTTGTTCAATTTTACAAGTTTAACTGTCTACTTGTTCACACCCAAAGTTGAAGGTTATAGATGTCATTTAAGACCAAGTTAAAGAGCATGATTATCTATTATGCCAAATTGAAATGAAACTTGTGACATTTGTTTTTAAATTTCCTTTTCCAACTAAGTAAATTACTTTTTAAGATTTTAACCAATCAACATGGATCAAAAGATATTTTCCAAAAAATATTTATCTCCGTACCAAACACTCCATATGCTGTGCAGAGGGAAACAAAAAGGTTAAAAGAAGTGCATGGTCGTACTCCAAAGTCCTATATCCTTGTGAAGACTTTTTGGTGAAGAGTCTCATTGTTGTTTTTGGATCAATAGGTTTTGCAGAGCAGTGATTGTGATTCCTGTCCGGAATATGGCAGCGTTGTTTGAGTTTACACAAGGGATAGGATGAATCTCTCGTACTCTCTTCTCTAGTAATGCCAGTCATAATCGGTCGAGTCGATAAATGGAATTATTGAGTCAAGTGTGGTTAAATTTGCTCATTTATCAACTCAATTCATTTTGATTCGTTCAAATTCTGCATAATTTCTTATTTGCGAAATAAAGAACCGGTTACTAACTAGATTCCACCAAATATTGATCCAAGCACTTGGATCAAGAAATAGCAAAGACCAATAACTCAATTGGTCCCAGCCCTAAATCAAAACTTGGCAACAAAATTCTCTTCATATCACCAGTACTCCAATTTAGGCTGGAAATGATTGAGCCTTTGCAACAGGTAGTGAGGTAAAATCGCTTTAGACCGAGAGAGAACAAATTTGTAGACTCTATTCTTTAGGCTTATTAATTGATATGAGAAGCCAACAAATAAAAAAGCATTCATCAGAACAGGAAAATATAAATATTGAAAAAAATTGAATGTAATGTTTAGAAAGTTGAATTTTTGAAATTCAAATGGCACATAGCATGGCTTCTGGTGGTTTTTGAATTTGACATGTCAATATCATTGCGATAACAACAATGTGGTGACTGGTGAGTAAACAATTACTATAATACTTTGAACTTATATTAAGCCAATTTCTCAGTGGTAGATGATGAAATTTGTACCAGCTAGTAAACAGCCAAATAGCAAAGCGCAGAGGACGTCATGAATAGTAAATAACATTTTCCAAGCACTAGTAGCTGACATTGCAAATTGCATTAGTTTAGTATTTATTTGTTCAGGAAAACAAAACACACAACCAAGAGGTGGTTGGTTTTATTAATATGAAAAATGATGCGTCTAAATCGCTAACAAATGACCGATTTTATTAGTAAACTGCAAAATTGAATAAATGAATATATGGTTCAGAGTTGGGATTAGACCAAACAATCGAGAAAATCAGTATAACTTGAGAGAAAGAGGACATGCTAATGGAAGATATCATCAAACACTTTATCTAAAAGATTAACTAAACTTGACAATACATCTTCTCTTTATTTTATTTTTTTCGTCACGAAAAGAGATTTTAAAAGTACCAAACATCAACATTTAATTTACTTATTATTGATATTTTCCACTTATCACACTTCTTTCAAATTTAGCTAGGTGGCATGTACAATGATGCCTGTAGATAAAGAAATCATAATTGAATTGAGACCGTTTGGAGTAGCAGCAGGGAGGTAAAAACTTATCCACATCTGTTATCTACGTCAAATTAATATTCTTTATTATAATTAAGCAATTTCATCAAATAAAATATATATTAATTAAAAATAATTAATTAAATAAGGGGTTAGGTATGTGTTTTCCGTAGTAGGGATGCTGGCAAGCATTTTCATCCAACCTTTACAATAATAGTCTGTGGGTTGTAGGTAAGCATAGAAGGTAAAACTTTATGCTACTTTACAATTTTATGTCCCCTATATTCATGTTACATAAATTCGTCTGCATCTATAGATTAAATTATTAATAACGATGTCAGAATTTTTATTATGTTGATTAAGTGTTGATAAACTTAAAGAAAGAAATTTATATTGATTTCCTTTTGTCCTGCATTTCATTTTCTAAATGGGAATTAACCACTTAGCTAAATACTTTAACTTACTATAGAAGTTTGAAAAACAACTTTTGATAGTTTGGTACTATTTTTTTCATCTCAAATTATTTGTTGTTATTTTTAAAAATAGCCCTGCTAAATTATTTACATTAGAACGTTCAAAATAAAATTTATTATTTGTTTCCATTTTAATTACCTTTAGTAGTTATTGTTATTGACAACGACAAACACCTCTATTAATTACTATGAGTGTTATATATTATGATAGTTCAGGTATCAATAAATAAAATAATTTTCAGAAAAACCTTCAAATTAAATGAAAATTATGACAGATAATTTGAGATGGACGAAGAGAGTATAATATTAATTTAGCCTACTACTATCAATAAATAAAATAATTTTCAGAAAAACCTCTAAATTAAATGAAAATTACGACAGATAATTTGAGATGGACGGAAAGAGTATAATATTATTTTATTGAGCTTATCAATTTACTGGAAACACCTACTCTTTAGAAAACAATATTCTGAACATTCACAGTCGCACTTATCATCACCTCCACTAATTACTCTAGATACGACCTAATCAATCATTGATTAGAGCTATATTTACATACACTAATGACATAGAAATTGTGAAAGTCAGAGTACAACCACTGTGACAAATGGCATGCGCTCTTTAATCAATTGTTGATTATGCATTCGCTAATCTCAATCAAATTACTCTCTACATCCCATTTTTACTTAGCTTGTCTATGATAGTATAGACACGTCCTATAATAAACAATAAATAAACGGATAATTTTAAGTTTGGCATCCTAAATCCAATTTGCTTCACTAATTATTAAACTTTAGTTTTATTTTCTATTTTATCTTTTTTGGGGGGGAAATGTGTCCTCCCTTCTTGAGTAGCTCAATTATATGTGTAAACGATCCTATATGCCACTGCTATATTAAATAGTGCGAGTATGATCACGTGATAAGTTGTGTGATCACATGTAAAGAAACCTGCCTAGAAATGTACGAGAAATGCTGCTGATAATAATTTGTAACCTAAGTAGATATGGGAGCTAGTGTCATCAGACGTTAAATAATACAAATTAAAACCCAAAATTAAGGAACAATGTAAGTAAAACGTGCAAGTCTCCATTTTAAGTGAAGGTTCATTTTTTTTGTTTTTGACAGCAAATTTTAGATGAAGGTTCTCATCTAGTAATTTACAAAAGTCCAAGTGACAATCTTAGATTGATGGGTTACGTTCAAACTTCAAAGTGTGATCACGAGAAGTATACATTATTTAATTTTTGCTTATATATGGTATGATTTTAACACATAATTAGGTGTGATGATATACCTTTTAATTATATAAAAAACTTAGATTGTCAATTTGTCCCACTAGAGATAACGGTGTAGCCAATTCCTTTTATACATTCTAATTTTGATAGGCAAAATTATCTGATATAGATTGTTAGTAAATGATGATGACAAATATTCGGTGAAATTAGTGGATTAGATCGCCTCGCCACTTCAATTTCGAAACACCTCAACCATGTATCCCAAATGAGGAAGGAAGTGATCAAATATTAGGAAGAAAAATGAATAAAAGGAAAGAATAAAATAGGAGAGGGAGAGGGTAATGTCCATGTCAAAGAGTGGTAAATGCAAGAGCGTGAAGTGAAACCATAGTAAAACTAGGAAGGCGCGCCCCTCTCCTCTTCCCACAGCACAGTACAGTCACAGTCCATGCAGACTCTATTTCTTCTACTTTCTACACGAAAAGCTTGTGATTCCTTTCCTCCACCAAAAGCTACTTCTAAAAAGTAAGATACTCCCTTTTCCAGCTGTGTCCGTAGAGTTAGAATTTTCATTAACGAATTTAAACTGTAAAAAGTAAATATACAAAAAAGATAAAAAGGGCTAACATTTACTATTTATACGTAAAAAATAATTTTAATCATATATAAAGATGATTATTTTCGGTCGAAGGGATTTGAATGAACTCCCTCGACTCTTGCTAGCTCTGCCTCTGCCTTTCAAGTTGTAAAATATTTTCTCCGTTAAATTTGTTTGTCGACAAAAAAAAATTTAATTGATAAAAAAGCATTTTTGAATCTTACATAAATATAAAGTACGTTTTAATGTATCAAACTGTTCTTTAATATTGTGAATTTAAGCATATCATGTAGAAAATTAGAGTTAAAAAAGAATTGATAAAGAAAAAAAGAGATTTTTCTAAATGAACAAGTAAAACAAATAAATTTGAAATGGAGGGCGTTTATGTTATCGGTCACATCGAAATTCTTGTATGGAATTTGTTTTTGAGCCCTTCCCACCTTAACCATGTGTCTTTGAATTCTCTAAATCTTTGTCCAAATAGTATGGTGTGGACCACAACAAGATTTATCATGGCCACCCAAAATGTCATTAATCTCTTTGATTTGATTTTTCCATTTGCTTATATAAAAAAAAATTGTGAACTACTTGTAAAAAAAGAACAAGAGTATGAAATAGTACAAACTTAAGAAACATAAAATTCTCCAGTACTAGTATTGCAAAACCAATGCAGTAGGTTGAAACGTTCCTAAAAGGCTCATATACTCCTCACTAAACACAATTTGAATTTTACCCCGATTACCAAATCATTCCTAAAAGGCTTACCAAACCATGCCTAAAAGGCTCATATACTTCTCACTTTTCAACGGCCTGCTTACTAAAGGTTGAAACGTTCCAACTGCACTTGTCATCTAATTTTTTCCCTCCTATTTTTTGCACAATAATACAAAAACAACAATAAAGAATAACAACAAGACTGCACATATGCAATAAGAAGCTTTTTCTCTTTTTTTTTTAGAACAAAAAAAAATAAGAAGAGCCTTTTCTTTTACTACTACTTTTTTTTCTGGGAATTTTATCTGGGAAAGTACATTAAAGACTACTCGTCCGTTACACTAAACTTTGAAACCTACCTTCACCAAATCATGGGTCCATGTTAGGAATGTACAATCTAAAACCGGGCCTAACTCTCTTACTAAACCGGCTCTGTTTTTTACCCTCTGTTACCTTAACTCCGGTTCAACTTTTTTCATCTAAAATTCCTTCCTTTCCTAACTAAAAATAAAATTCCCTACACTGCAAGCACACCATCTTTTAGGTAAAAATTAATTAAAATGTCTTCAAAAAATCTGAACCGGCTGAGCTAAACCGCTTTCCTCTGATTCCTTCTTCCTCCGCATCTCCAAAACTTTCCGGTGATTGTTCGAGTGCAACTCGCTGGAAAAAGTCGGGCTGCATGCCGGACGGTACTCCGGTAGAAGCCGACCGGACTTGAACCGGACCCCACAAGCGTTACAAAGCGTTTTTGCACCCATTGGACCGGCTCGCCACTGTGGGGTTTTCTGAACCCCACAATGGCTGCACCGCCGTGGCTGCTGAGGTACACTTCCACCATGAACCGCCGGTTTCTTCTTCAGTTTCTTAGTAAGCCGTTTACCTGGTGACTCGGCGGAATATACCGGAGTCGGATAAAGGACCCAAGCAGCAGTAGGAGATGACGACATGGTTGTGGTGGAGGAAGACGAAGTTGAAGAAGAAGATGACTCGGTCAATGAACCTGAACCGGATGGCCAAACTCGGACGCTTGTCCTCCCACGCTTGGTTCTAGCCTTGGTCTGAACCGGAGTCTCAAAACACTTCTCTTGAACCGGGTTTTCTCCGACGCCAGACTGTTTCTCGACCGGCAATTTTCCGGCGGGATAAGCATTTGAGTAGCCAGAAAATGAGTCTTCAACAAAATGAGACAGCCATTCAAGGCTATCCAAGTCATCCTCCTGTACCCCAAAAATACGCTCTTTAACCTTCACAGTTTAAGAACTTGAATAAAAAGTGTTTCTTTTCTCAAAAAGAACCAAACTTTACCACAAGAGGGATTGACTGGAATGGCAAACACTGTCCCCCTTCAACCTTAAGGTTATCGGTTCGAGTCACTAGAGAAGCAAAAACAGCAAATTGAAACAGGGGTTGGGAGGACTTACAGGAACACTGATTTCACTAACAGGAAGAGAAGCAAAATCTTCTTTAACGGGAACAGAAATGGTGTCAACAGCTTCTGGTTTTTTCTGAGGCGAAACAGGGCAAAGTTTGTGAACAGAGTTATCTTCTCCCCCTTGTTGTTTTTCTTCTTCTTCTTCTTCTTCTTCTCCTTCGCCTTCAGCAAAGCCATTGGAGAGGTCAAGCAGACCATCAACAAAGAAGTCGTCGCCGGAGACACCATTTTGACCGGCGCCGGCAGCAGAAAACTCATCCCCATAACCCATGTTTTGGGTCATTTTCAACTGTGTCTCAGGCATAAAACTGCTTTTCAGAGCCCCTAACACATAGTCCATTTCCTAATAAACAGTTACACAAAAACAAATTCACAAGAAGAAACACAAAAAAAGATTGAAACTTTAAAGAAGAAAAAGAAATTAAAGTACCTGTACAGAAGAAGAATGAGATATAGAGGTGTTAAAGAGGAGGAGGAAGAGGTGGATGAGGAGATAGGGAAGAATTAATTTTGCAATCTTCCTTAAAACTTGTCTTAAATATTTTTTTCTTCCAAAACCAAAACCCCCCACTTTGTCCTTTTATTTTCCTTTGTACTTTCTCTGTGTGGAGGGATTTCTTTTGAATACTATATACTGACTACTTATGAATGATTTTCTGACTCTCTAAGATTTTACTAAACTGGCTTATTTTGTAATATTACACATAATCACATATTACATGTTAAGCTAGTGTTTGATCAAAAATTAAAAAAAAAAAATAGATTTAGATGAAATTTAGATGGAAGGTTTAAAATATATGCATAACTTTAGAACATACTTTATTTTTTACAAAATTTTCTATTGTACCAACATTACTTACTTTCTAATCCCAAATTACGCACACCCTTCTTGATGGCATTCATAACTCAGAAGTCTGTCTCATAAATCATAATACTCTATATAGATAAATTTACAAAATTATTATTTTTATCATAAATTGGATAATACACTATTCTACAAGCATAATAATTATAAAAAAAAAATTAAATGGTTAATAATTCGAATATTTAGCTACTGAAAATCATCAAAATTATAATTAATTACGAAGATTTATTAGTGTAGAAAATAAGTTAATAACTAATAACAACAATGGGAAATAAAAGACCTCATATATTGGCAAAAAATTTCAAACTTGAAGAGAAATTTATAAACTACGAGTAAATATTAATGTAGAAGAAAAACAACATCACATATTTACACGATTTTATAAATCTAATAAAAAAATTATACTAATCAAGCAAACTAAATATAAAGAAGTCTACGAGACTCTTATTAAACAATGAAGTCGGGGGTAAATTTTAAAATTTTAAATGAAATCAATAGTAATATTTTGACCCAAATACTTCTTTGAAGCAGGTTTGGGGATTTAAAAACCTAGTAATTTATGACCAAATAAATAGTAGGTCAAAGAAAAATTAAAAAGGATAATGCTAAATGGCCATAAAAACTTGGCCTAAATTTGGTCACAATAATTAAAAGATTATATTACTCTTTTCTTTCAAATATATAAAGTTATTTAATTTTTAAAATAAAAAGATAAAAATGTCCAAAAAATAACTAGTTATAATATGAACATAATTTTTTTCTATTGTGATCAAAAAATTGTGGCCAATTCTTTTTTCCTCAAAAATAAGAAAAAATTACAATTTGTGAAAATTATAAAAACTCCTTCAACTATTATACAAATCTTACCAAGTTGGCAGATAATTGTTCTCCTTAGGAACGATGTTATAAGATACATATTTATATATATATATTTTAAAATGTTTGAGATTACATGTTATTACAATGTTTAAAATTCAAATAATTTTACAAAGATTCACCAATCAATAATAATAATAATAATATCTAGTTATTTTTTAATATAATTTTTTGGGATAATACCCACTAAAATACCTGAATTTTGACCGAATTTTCAGTTGAGCATACTGAACTTTGCGGGGATCCTATTACCCTTCTAGACTTTTGTTTCCCGTATTTTGATGTCATATATCTGCCCACTTGAACACGTGTAAATATGATGTGGCGCGTGTATTACGCGCGTCAATACACGTGTAAAAACGAGATTTGACGCGTGTATTACACGTGCCAACGTTGAGTCTGGGTATAGAGTTTCGGGGGAAATTAAATTCACTTTAAAAAGTCTAGGGGGATAATAGGGCCCCCTCAAAGTTCAATATGCTCAACTGAAAATTCGGTCAAAGTTCAGATATTTTCGTAAGTATTATTCCTAATTTTTCACATGATACAAATAATCTATTCATATTTGACGTTGTCTTATTTTTACAAAATTTTAAAGGATAGTTTTTTAACAAAATAAAAAAGTATGGGTCAACTTTTACAATTAAAATGAGTTTGCAATTTGAATTTGGGGTGGAAGTTTTACGCAAATATTATAAACAAACATTGATTTAAGATCAAAACTTATAACTAAAATTCTAAATTTCATGCTCAAACGGCTATTATGGACTAAATTATTCCTAAATCCTAATATTCATTGTAATTTGGTGCTACTACAAGATTTGGTACTCCTTTGTTGGTGGGAAGTTCAAATTAGTTATAAAGATTTGATTCTTTTTCTCGTTTGAAGTTCTCAAGTTTATGAAATCTATAAAAATGGCAAATGCTATGGAATTCAGAGATAAAAATTTCTTTTCTTTCTCATATAAAAACCTAATTCAAAATTACTTCTTTTTTTCCCCATTGGTATGTTTATTCTTTTTTCTGACTTTGCCATGCAATATAGATCTAAATGAAACTTAATTAGAATTTGAAAATACTATTAACTTCACACTAAGAAAAGTTCATTGTTAGTAAATGTGGTAATTCCTAACATAAAACTAGTTAATTAAAGAAGTGAAGTTAATTACAGTTATTTCAAAGGATAAATTAATCCCCCAATATCATAAGCCTTGTTATTATTCTTAAATTGACTACATGAATGAAGCGTTATGGAGGTAAAGACCTAACATAATTTGAAAAATTATGCCATTGAAAAGAAATGAAATGTAACTGCCAAAAAGAAAAACAAAAAAAAATTGTTCATTTTGATTTAGGGGGTGAAACTTTTCTTGTTTTGGAAGATTTGGGCCCATTACTTTTGACTAATTAATTACGTAAGCTTATCTTAGCTACCGCTTTATTCGGCGCTCTTGATGCCAATTTACCATTCGATTTGCTTTCCCGCTCTTTACACTTTTCTAATTTCCTACGTTAACCTCTTTTTATCAAAAGGAGAAATTGCTCAATAAATTAACCTCCATTAATCTTCTTGGTCCTTTGCAGAATTGCTAGAGATTCACTGTATAGTAGCGGAGTCAGAATTTTCATTGAGGAAAATAAGAAATATTTGTACGAACTATTCGAAAAGGTTCAATATCTACTATATATACCTACAGATATTTTTAATCATGTAAAAATAGTATAATTTTTCGTGGGAATTCAACCATTAGAGCAAAGGTGGCTCCGCTACTGATATAATCTAGTTCCAACTTAAATAAGTTAAATCAGTTTATTACCAAAATCCATTTGCTTTTTTATTTTTATTTTTTTTATGGGGGGAGGGGAGAAAAAGGCTCAGGGGCCATTTGGTGTAAGGTACAAAAACAAACAATTTTGGGATAAAATAATAATTTGGGATAAAATTTTTAATGTATGTTTGGTTGGCAATATTCGGGCTAACTTATTCTTGAACTAATAAATAGTACCGGGATAAGTTATCCACTCATTTGGTGGGATAACAATCCCATCATTATTCATTCTTGGGATAAAATTAGAAAAGGACACAATTGCCCTCCAAATTCTTAGATTATCACTTTATATATATATATATATATATATATATATATATATATATATATATATATATATATATATATATTACTTTATTTTTTTATATATAAAATATAAGGTATTTTTATAAAATCATGGACAAATTATTAAAATATGTTGACATTCCCTTTCTTATAACTTAATACATGCTTAATTATTAAATAAAAAATATTTTTATATTTAGCTAAAAATATTTGAAAATTTATTTTAAAAAAAAATATAATTTGACTCTCCAAATATTAATGATACTAAATAATGAAAAATGAGAGTAATTCTTTTTCACATTTTTTGATGATGAATTTTTTTTAAAAAAAATGAAATTATCAATATTTTATGGAATTTAGAACAAAATAAGTAATTTAACATGAAATATTAGAGATTCATACACATTTAAGAAATATTTTATTTATGAATATATTATACGTTAAATTTATTTGAATAATTATCATGTTTATTTATATATTTTAATTTCTCTTAAAAATAATAAAAATGTCGACTCCATTGTTAATTACATATTTTAAATTAAATAGTTTTTTAATCACTTAAAAATTGATATTGTATATATCAATTAAAATGAATTTTAATATTCTATATTATATGAATGATATGTGTTTAAATGAAGTGACATAAACAACAAATCCTCTTTTACTTTAACAAACTTAAGTTGAAAGTTTTAATTTCAAACTAAATGAGATGTAGTAAGATTTTTTTTAAACATATACGACATAATTTTGGGAAGGCACACGCAAAAAAATCAAAGATAAATAAGATGAAAGTTTTATTTTTAAACACACACAATATAATTATGGGAATGCACACACAAAAAAAAATTAAGCTAAATAAGATAAAAGTTTTATTCTTAAGTTTGTAAATTTTATTTCAAATAACATAAGAATTCTAAGTCCAAATTTACGTGGAAAATTAAATATCATCATATAAAGAATTAGAGCGGGATGGAAGGAGTAGTAAATGTTTATATTTGCCAAAATAACATTGTAATTTATTAATTATTTATCTTTTAATTTCAAAAAAATGTAATTCTAATGGGCATTATTAACTTTGAGTTTGAAAGGAGGAATATGAATGAAATCACTTTGCATGCGCATGTATTGCCCACGAAGGATGGTTGTAATTTGCACGTAAAGTATACCACTGACCTTATTTTCGTCTTTGGGTGGCCCGTGTAAGGCAACAATTGATCACTTGATGATGTTCATTGCACAGTGGGAAATTAAAGTTGCAAATAAATACAAACACTATGACCTAAATTATACAGTATGGCTATCCTTTCTTACCTTTTCTATTTTATATAGTATATATTATATTATGTTATGTGTCTCGATTTATATCTTTTTTTCTTTAATTTCGATTGAGTTAAATATTTTAAATTTTTGTCATTTCTAATAGCTTTAAAGTATGTAAATATTATAACTTTAAATTTTATGTCAAAATTTATGATCAAAATTAAAAAAAAATTATTTTTGATATCGCATAAATTAAGACAGTGTAAGTAAGTTCAGAGTGAACTTGTACTTTCAGTCCTGTGCTACAATTCGTGGTAAATCACCTTGAAGTCTATAAATGGTTCAATTCCTGATTGAACGTCATTTTCAATATACCAATATAGTTTTATTTTGAATTTTTTAACACCTAACCACCTAAAGATTTTGAATTTGAAAAAAACAGTACCACCTTTATTTTTCTAATGGGATATAAACCCCTTGTCTTAAATCATCAGCTCAAAAAAGAGAATCATAGCACGTGTTCTTAAAAGATTAAAGATGACCATGGATTATTACATGTATTTTCATACATCTCTTTTTTATACTATGTAATTTTCAAGCGGAATTTTCATGGAGAATTTCAAATTTTAAGTATATCTTGATTCATTGTATTTATTTGCATTATTATTAATGTTAAAAATTTTACTTTAACTAGATAGTCAATTATCTATAAATATTTTTGGAAAAATTATGTCCATGTCATTCCTATATCATACCAACAAACAAAACAACAATTACAACCTACAAAGAATTGAGAGATATTGTCCCCTAATCAGGCTGAACCAAGTACCTCCAATCTCAAATTGTAACTAACTATACTGTAAAATACTGTGACTACCTCCAACTCTCTTCGAGTCTATAAAGATTGATACCCACTATTTCTTTGATTTCTTTTAGTATTTGTACGACAAAGAATCCTACGTTAACAGCCAGTCCTCTATACAGTTTTCAATTGCGAGCCTGTCAAGTATAGTAATGTTGCTGCAATCTCCCTCCTTAAATCTCTTCCAATGCTTAGCTTTAATCCAATGTATACTCTCCTTAACCTTCTTAGAAGGACGCGAGATGTCTGGCCCTGTGCTCGATATACTCCTTACTTCAGAAATCCAACTACACGTACAAATAAATGTTGATGAGCCTCCTTTAATCCCAAGTCACACAAGCAATAGTGAGAGCATAAGATCAATAATCGATCTTTCCTTAGTCATCAGTTTGTCCTGATGGGCTAACCATAAGATCATTCTATACATGTCTTGGTAACAACACATACAAGCCTCCCCCATTCTAGTCATCGGTCCCAATAAATCAATATAACTTCTGAAACTGAATAGCTACCTCCCGATTCAGTAAGCTTGTAAGTCCCTCTTCTATACAATTGAACCATTTTGTCTTTGAAATTATGCAACTTCTTTCAATATCAACTACTATCATGTGGTGGATTGCGATCCCAGATATTAACATGCATTGGTTTTTATATATACTTCATTAACCCATTTAATCCACAAACATC
Organism: Capsicum annuum; assembly: GCF_002878395.1. NCBI lineage: Eukaryota > Viridiplantae > Streptophyta > Magnoliopsida > Solanales > Solanaceae > Capsicum > Capsicum annuum. The sequence continues at coordinate 139,372,752 of NC_061112.1, forward strand.
TTTTTTAGAAGCTATTTGCCACAACTTCTCTAGATGTTACATTTCAGTCTCACAACCTTTGATATTCAAACCTTCAAATTTCTTTGGTAAACAAATCTTTCACCAAGCGAACCAAATAAACTTTCTTGTGAGTTTTAGTTTTTCCCCAGAAATACTCCGTCCATTTCCTGTCTTTCTCCTTCAACGCACTTTGTGGCAAGATGAAAACAGTTACTCAAAAATTTAATACTATAAAAAACAACACTACATTTATAACCTGTAATAATCTGCCGGCATATGATAGTTGCTTAGAGTAGACAATAGAATATTGATTCTACTAGTAATCTTCTCTACCAACTGGTGACAATCTACTTTGTTTCATTTCCTTGATGAAAGAGGCAGACCTAAGTAAAGAGCCTAGCTAGTGTGAAACCTGTCTGATTTAATATATATATATATATATATATATATATATATATATATATGCTGCTTAACCTAAACATATATTGGACTTCTACTAGTTATCCAGAAGTCCAGTCGCTGCACTAATAACGGGTATAATAGCTTCCATAATATTAATATGATGAATAAATACCAAGTCACCCTTACAAAATAGCATCAAGTCCATGTCATTCTTATATATCTAAAATTTATTTTTAAGAGGAACTTGCTTTTATTAAAAATATGAATGTGCGTTAAATGTTAGAGTCCTAATGGATTTTAGCAAAGACAGCCAAGAGAAAAAGGAAAAAAGAAATATTTTTTCCTAACAATGGATTTTAGCAAATTAAAGCTCTATCGGCTCTTTAAGAGAAAAGGAAAAAGAAATAACTTTTGAAGTTAAAGTTAAGCTTTAGGTTTATTGTATGTAAAAGATTTTCTATACGATATTGAACGGTCTTTAATTACTTCATGAACTAGTTTTTAGAATTAGTCCAGGCTTAGTATTTATTTCTTATCATACTATTAACATGTTTATCCAAATTCATTATTTTATATCTCATGTTGGATTCTCATTTTAATCATATTATTCACACTTTAGATATTCAATCTCGAGTTTAAATATGTAAAAATCCCATATATTTACATTTTGGTGATGAATAGATTTTTTTAATATAATTTTGAGCAAACTTCACTTCATGAGCTAGCTATTGAGATTGATTTAGCCTAAGATCTATTTAAAACGGGCGAACAAGGCAAACGAAAATTATAATTTGCTACTCATTGTTATTTAAAACCTTAATATAATATATAAGGAAAATATAAGTATGTTGGAGCGCCAATAGAGTGCAGGATTCCAGGACCCTTTCATATATACCACATTTTGTTTTGTCCACGACAATATAATAAAATTTGTCTCATATAAAAATGTTGTGGCATGATTCTGATACTTGATTTCTTGTTTTAATTACTAGAACTAAAATCTCCTTATCTTTATATTCCTTTCAGTATTATAACATATGAAAGGACAAATATTTTTATTTAATTCAGCTCAATTTTAATATGACAAACAATAAGCTAGCGAGGAGCACGGACAAAGAAAATTGAGATAGAGAAAGAGTGCTTACACATAGCATGACTACGGAGAGGTACATATAAATTGTTACTGTAGTATTAAGGACTGATTGGGGAAAGCATACAGACAAAATTGTGTATTTAGCAGTATATTCTAATTGTATAAAGTATAGACTATAGTTTTGGGAATGACAATAGATTAAAAAAATGATGAGAATATAGTGCATGTAATGATAAGGAAGATATATGGTATAATCCCTTGAAAGCAAAGAGTGCTAAAAGTAGATGAAAGCAGAGCCAATTGCCTCCCCCACCAGCATTTGCCTCCTTCTTCATCAACTCTAATGATTCCTTCAAAAATCTAACTGCTGTCTTCCTACTCTGTCTGTTGCCTTATTTAGTATGCGGAATAAGATAATAATTTTGAAATAAAATATTAATTTTTTTTTTAATTTTACGTTCGATTATAGCTTGTGAGTATTAGTTAGTTACGATTGGAAATTACTTTATCTCATTATTTGTATTTATAAAGAGTGGAATAACTAATTCTGTTTTATCCCGCATATCAAATAAAACCGTACCTACTATGGACTTTGCTCGAGCTGACCTTGCTTACATGAACTTCTAAATGTTCTCCAAATTAAAAATAAGTATAAGTCTCACTTTGCTTCAAGGTACGGGCGTAGATACAATGTTTTTTTTAAATGGGCGTAGATACAATTTTATTTGAGGATTCAACAAAATTAACTTTGATTCAAACTTCCGCTTGTTGTTAAAAAAATTCATTTAATTACATAAATAATTTATCAAGAATCTTAATGAACATTCTTCTAAAAATTTAAAATTTGTAAATTTAATCGGACTAAAACCGAAGTTATAGTGTTATAGAAATATTAAAATCTCCTCATGTCATGTGAATTAAAGTCAATCTTTTGAAAAAAATAAAACAGAAAGAACATAAAATAAAACGAACATGGTAAGACAACGGACTCTATCTTCAACAAAGATACCAAATCTGCGACGGTTTTTACATTGTCAAAAAATTTAAACCGCCGGCTCAAGGTCTCCACTTAGGCCGGTAACACGTGTATGACTCTGATTGGGCATGAAAAATCTGCCAGTTGACCGGCATCAAAAATCATTTCTACAATTTCGAGGTTGAAGTTTTATCCTATCCTAGGTCGAGTATGGTATCGTTGACCAATTACTACTTCCTCTGTTTTTAAATAATTAACTCTAGTTGACTTGACTTTTCTCTTAAAAAAATATTTTTTTCATTTAAAAAAAAAATATTTTTTTTAATTCGTTTAAAAAAGAATGAACTTTTCCCTTTTTGGCAATACTTTAATTTCAACTTTCCACGTGGCATGTTTAGGATCACAAGATTAAAGGATATTTTGGTACATTTGACACAACTTTAATATAAGACCACAAGATTTAAAAATGTTCTTTATTTTTTTAAACTTTGTGTCAAGTCAAAATAAGTTATTGTTTTTTAAAAGGAGAGAGTATTTCCTATGAATTTATTTTACCAAATTAATCTTATTAATTATATTTTTAAAATATAAATATAAGTATATACACTTTGTTTAATTATTTAATAATAAGGATAATATTGAAAAAATATAATAATATTCTATTAATTTAATAAAAGGTAATTAAAAATAAATATTTTTAGAAAGAAAACAATTATTTTAACCTAAGGAAGTAATACTTTATCTATTTTAAAATAAGTGTCATTTTCACACTTTTTAAGTATTTTATCTATTAAAATAAATGACATTTCACATACAAACATTTATTTTTAAATTATTAGACATTTGTTGTAAACAAATAAAGTTTACGTAATTAAGAAACTATTAACGAGCCATCTTTTTCCAAAACATTTGACTTGTGTTAAGTTACTCTTACATTTTAGAAATTTACTCCATTCGTTTTATTTTACTCGACTCTTGATGACTTTGGACACCCCTTCAGAAGCTTTAATTAGAGGGTGTATTTTATTAAATTAATCATATTAATGATACTTTTTAATTTTAAATTTAAATATTATATTGTTATTATTATTATTATTTTATGTAATTATTTAACATTAAGAATAGACAGAAAAATATAATAAAATTTTAATTCTATAAATTAAATAAATAAATTAAAATATTATATTTAGTATAGATATCAAGTAACAAGAATTGGAGGGAGTATAATTTTTTCAAAAAGTATGACCAAATTAAACAGAGGGAATACAAATTTTGAAACTTTTGAATTGAATAGAATAGCTAAAAGAAAAGAAAAAGGTGATTGGAGATTATTGGCGCCAACTTTTTATGATCCTCGGCGTTCCAAATGCAGATTCCTCGCAATGTGCAGCCTACCAATACTCAGAATATCCACATATCTGGATAACCTGTTTCTGCCATATATTACTATTATTATGGAAAAAAAATTTTGGTTCACACTATAAACTAGTTAATCTTTTGATATTTTTATCCTATATGAAAATTTATTTGAGAAAATACTCACAAGGCTATATAAGTCTTTTCATAATTGTGGTCAAATTTGGGCAAAAAAATTGTGGTCATTTAGCACTTCCCTATTATTACCTTATTGTTCTTTATATACTGTTGGGTTCAATTGGTATGAATGAAAAATGAAGGGACACAAACTTTTATGAAAAGACATTGTTTTGAAAAAGGAGTGACTATTCAGATAGTTGTATCTGTTCAGAAAAAGACACAATGTTTCTAATGAACACATATGACTCTTTCAAAGAATACATCTTTTCGGATGAACCATTGCCACCTTTCGGAAGGGGCACTTGATGGCTATATAAACCTGTATTTATCCACAGGTTTTGGTATGAAAATTTTTTTGAAATACAAATTCTTCTTGTCTTCAAAACACTCTTTGTGATCAATCAAATCGTTGAGTGAGTTCGACGAATCCAATTATTTGAGGTACCACTATAGTTGAATTGAAAGTCATTTTATCTTGGAAGGAAGATCCCAAAATCTCGGGTACAGTGAGAGAAATTATTTCTTAAGGACGCTCCGTGAAGTAGGGGGGCTTGGCTTTACATTTCTATTTCATCTTAATTTATGACTTAGAAAGATCATTTTGATCTTGTGTTGAGAGTATTGTTGTATTTCATAGTATTCTTTTTTTAAACCTAAACTAGTGTTGAAGTTATTATGTCAAATTACAGATTCTTGTACCGAAAAACGTTGAAATACAACAATATTAAGGAATAATTTTTAGAAAAAGAAATATTTTTTTTTTTGCATGTTTGGTGAAATTTTCTTTTCACTAAAGTTTTTTTTTTTAAATTTGTATAGCTTGGTTTCTGGAGATTAAAGCTTTTAGCTTTCTACTCCGTTTAAACTTAACTAGTGATTTGAAAAAATAAAATCTTCATCACAAGTTAAAGATCACTCGATTGATGATTGGAAGTCATAAAAACTTCATCGCTAAACTAGAAACAAGAAGTGTTTAAAGTTGTTGCAATTTTTTAATAAGTATTTCAATATACTTAAGGTACTGTCTTGTGGTGACAGAAAAATGACGACTGATAGTCAAATGCATGATGCTGGAACGACTATGACGGCAACTAGTATTGCCACGATAAGTCGAACTAATGTCCACAAGCTATAACACCGGTGAAGAAACTAAGAAAGTTCATGGATATTGACTTCAAGAGATGGCAACAGAAAATGTTCTTCTATCTTGCAACTCTGTGTCTTCAAAGGTTCACAGTCAAGGAAGCTCCGGAGGTGCCCAAGGGAACCTCTGAAAAAGAACGCTTCGTGATTGTGGAAGCTTGGAAACACTCAGATTTTCTTTGCAGGAATTATATCTTGAGTGGTCTCCAAGATGACCTTTACAATGTGTATGGTGGAACCAAGACTGCAAAAGAGTTATGGAGACTGCTAGAACGGAAGTACAAGACGGAGGATGCCGGAACTAAAAAGTTCTTTGTTGCAAGATTCCTGGAGTACAGAATGATAGACAACAAGTTTATTGTTTTCCAAGTGCAGGAACTGCAAGTAATCATCCATGATCTCCTAGCGGAAGTTATGATTTTAACAAATACCGTTGTTGAACAATTTAAAAATATTCTTAGTATTCACATGAACTTTATTTTAGTTTTGATTGTGAATGAAGCGTTTCAAGTAGCGGCAATAATAGAAAAGCTACCACCTAAGTGGAAAGACTTAAAAAACTATTTGAAACACAAACATAAGGAGATGTCAGTCGAAGATCTGATTGTACGACTACACATTAAAGAAGATAACAAGACTGCGGAAAGAAGGTCAAGAGACAATTCTGCAATGAGTGGAGCAAACATTGTAGAAGATGACCAAAACAACTTTAAAAAGCAAAAGAAAGCTGGAAATGAAAGCAATCAACCCAAGAAGAAATTCAAGAAAAAGTTCTTCAACTGTGGCAAGATCGGCCACAAGTCTAAGGATTGTCGCGCATCAAAGAAAGGGAAGAAGAAGGACCAAGCAAATCCGGCTGAGTCTAAGAAAGAAATGAATGATCTGTGTGTAATGCTTTCCGAATGCAACTTGGTGGTAAATCCTCGCGAATGGTGGATGGATTCTGGTGCCACCCGCCATGTTTGTCCTAATAAGGAGTGTCACAACCCTTTTTTCAACAAAAAAAGAATGATTTTAAAGGTCGAAGGGTTTTTATTACTAAAGTGACAAAAATGAAAATTTTGTTTCGAAAAGAATTATTTACATTTAAATTCAGAGTCGCCACTTGACATAATCCGGTGTGCCAAGTCACAATTGGAAATTATTTTTCGAAAAATGATTTTTGACTCTTTTAAACTGATCCGCAAACAGAGATTCCGGCTAAGGAATTCTGTTGACCGAGGGGAAGGTGTTAGGCATCCCTCAGTCCCGTGGTTTGACCACGGTCGCTTGGTGGAGCGTATCGGCTAATTTTGACACTACGAATGTACAAAACACACAAAACACATAAAGCAATAAAACAAACAAACAAAACAAAAACGAATCAAAAGTATAGTGTTCAGTCTAATTTATACAGTCCAAATATAAAATGCGAAAATAAATCCTATCGAACCTATACTAATTCTAACTATGCTCCCGTGCTTTATCCGATGCCTCGGGCCTTCACCACGAACATCTTCCAAGTACAAGATACCTCGGGGCATTCCCCAAATAAATCAATACATGTACTTCGGTGCATTCCCCGGCCAAATGATACAAATGATCCCAACACAATATAGCTAAAAAACTCATTCAATCACACGACTCCAATATTCCATCAATCCACAATCCCTAAATTTGCCTACCCGACCTACGTTTACCTATCTGAGCTCGATCACATTCATGTTTATCCCGAATTGAACAAAATAACAACCGACCAAAATTTAACTATACAACTTCTATCCACTATTAATTCCACCCCAAATTTCTTTCTTGCATCAAATTTCTACGATTAACAAACCATTTTAACAATCCATGCTCATTTTAGTAACAAATTCGAACCACACAATAATATCAACGAAATCAGACTATCACAATCAACTAAACACATAATCAGAGTCAATGCAACCAATCAAAAATAAAGAAGAGAACGGGTTACAGAAATAGACCTCAAAAGAATGTTTCGTTGATAATAAAGAAGTCCAAAAGCTGAAAGCCTCAAGCAAGGAACCCCAACAACGAGCGAACCAAATCAGTTTTAGAGAGAATCCAACCCGGTCAGATTTAAAATCAGTAGAGAAACCTCAAAATGAATAACCCCGGATTGGTATCGAAATCCAACGACAAAACACAAACTCAATTCTCGACAGCAAAAAAAAACTATGAACATCGACGAACCCAACTCTGGCGAGTCACAGTAACGAAATCCGATGATAACAAGACAAAGTCGGGTGAAACCTCGGCTTTCTCCGATGGAACTTACCTGAAAGTCACCGGAAACGAAGGAACCTCGAAGTCTTGAGATTGGATAGAACAGACGATCAACTGTAAATAAAATCCGGTGAAAAGGTTATCGGAAAACTCGAGAACGACTGCCAGATCGCGCCGGCTTCACTATTTTTTGCCAGGCCTGCGTCGATTATGCCGTTTCACTATTTCTCCCTACTGAGTGCGGGTGTTTATCAATAATTTTTGCGTGTGTGTACGCATCGATTTTATGTGGTATGTGGGTGTATGATGGAGAATTGAAGAGAAGCAGATGAGGGTCTCCTCCTCCTCTAGTATTTCATGTGTGTGTATTGATGTAGATGATGATATGTGTGTGCAAATATGGTGAGATCAGTGTGTGTTGGTGTCAAAAAAAATGGAGAGGATGAGGTGTTTTTTTCCGTATCTCCCCCTCTTCCTCCTGTATGTGTGCAAATATATATATATCCTCCGAAAATGAAAAAAAAATCCTCCCCCACCTTCCTAGAAGGTTCCTCGATATGTATTTTCTCTGTGGCCAAGAAAAGAGAGGGGTCATGTGGGGTAGGGTATGGGGTAGTGAGGGTGGTGAGGTGAGGGGTGGGGTGAGATGTTGTTTTTTAACTGGAGGGTAAGGGTTAGGTGTCTATTTTTGATTGGGTGGGCTGTTGGAATCTTTAAAATAAGACAAATTTAGTTAGGATTTGCTATTTGAATAAAAAACAAAAATAAATAAATAAATAAATAAGTGAAAGATGAAGTTGTTATTTATTTGTTTTACTTGTGGAAAAATTACCACGTGGATAGGATACGCGGTAATATGGGGTAAAAGGTAAAACTAAGTTGTGAAGGGGACAAAATTACGTGTCTACATCATGCCCCCTTTGGACATAAACACAAGGTGTTTTTAGACAAAGAAGTAGACAACAAGATAGAATTTTGTCCCGACCGTTATTCAAAGGAAGAAACTGAAGGAAACATAACAACCGAGTCTTAACTTAGGACTTCCTACCTACTCACGTTATGAGGAAATCAAGTGACAGGTATCTCAAAGAATTGGGAAGGAGATGGACTATATTGAGTTGGAGAGTCGAGTGAGGTCCCCTCGAGGTTCCGGTCCGTGGCTCCGTTATTACATCAGAAATGAAAATTACAAGTTGACATCTAAATGAAATTACAAAATCCTAGCTACGCAGCTTTCCTTGACTCTTGACTCACTATTTTATCACCCTATTCTTCAGGCGGGCTCCTGACTTGTAATTTCTTCAACTTGTTTCCTGGTTTTCAATTTCTTAACCTTGTTGCTTGACTTTCAACTTCTTCACCTTGTTGTTTGACTTTTCATTTGTTCGCCCTGTGCTTCGACGGGCTCCTGACTTTTAACTTCATCACCCTATTCTTCAGGCGGGCTCCTAACTTGCCATTTTATCACCCTGTTCTTCAGGGGGGCTCCTGACTTGCAGTTCTATCACCCTGTTCTTCAGGCGGGCTCCTGAAATCAAAATCAAAACTGGAACGAAAATTATCCCAAACAAAGATTATGATAAAGAAAGATTTTATTTTTTTCTGAAAGTAATGTCCCATTCTCCAGGAGGGTCCTGAACAGAAGGTAAATTTCCATTTTCCAGGAGGGTCCTGAACAGAAAGTAAAGTCTCATTTTTCAGGAGGGTCCTGAACAGAAAGTAAAATCCCATTTTTCAGGGGGGTCCTGGACATAAAGTAAAATCCCTGGATATTCTTTCCAATGACAGCTGAACTCAATGAACAAAAGTTTGCCCCTGTTTCATCAAAGAAAAATTTTCAGTTGAAAGCTTAGTGGTGGTTTGTATTACTTGGCTTTTCAGGCATCTGCTCCAGCAGTTATTTCTTTCATATTTGTTTCAAATTGCTGACACTTGCCCCTGTCTTGTCGCATCATTGACCCAGACCAGATCGGGGAAATGTCTTTGACTCAAATACCGAGCTTCTATTTTACCATGCCTCTGAGATGCACCTTTTGACATTTGATACTCCCATGAATCCAACAACCTGTCAGTTGATAGACTACCTTTGCCTTGTTTTGAATTATGATCATGTTTCTCTCATGTGCTGGTCCTTGGCTTTTCTTCAGACAATTGGAAAGATTGGTAGCAAGTTTTGAAATCCTTTCTCGCTTGTTTTGACACAAACTTGACTTAAAATGTAAAGAAATGATGGTGACTTTTATTTGAATAAATGACATAAAAGACAAAATATGAATATGTAAATGAAAGAAAAGTGCAATGTCCCTTATTTAAAAATAAAACTTATCTGAATACGGCAACCAACTCCAATGAGTATGACATGCATTTTGGATTAAGCTGTCTGATCTTCCTATCCAAACTTCCCATTCATTGTTGAGTTTATGCCTTTGCCGCTGATCCGCTTCTTCAAATCCATTGGACTCATATATCTCATTCAATTGATGACATCTTAAAAGACTTTCTCCAACAAATCTCTTTCCTTTTCACTTTTCTCTTGAACTCGTCATCGTCTTACGGTGCCCATAAGGGTTTTCACCAATGAGACTCTCTCATTTTTATTTTACTCAACTCTCTATCGGCTTATGGTGCCCGTGAGGGTTTTTACCAGTAAGGCTCTCTCATTTTTATTTCTCTCAACTCACCATCGCCTTGTGGTGCCCGCGAGGGTTTTCACCAATAAGGCTCTCTCATTCACGAATAGAGATTCCGGCTAAGAAATTCTGTTGATCGAGGGGAGGGTGTTAGGTATCCCTCAGTCCCGTGGTTTGACCATGGTCGCTTGGTGGAGCGTATCGACTAATTTTGACATTGCGAATGTACAAACCACACAAAACACATAAAACAATCAAACAAACAAACAAAATAAAAATGAATCAAAAGTACAGTGTTCAGTCCAATTTATACAGTCCAAATATAAAATGCAAAAATAAATCCTATCTAACATATACTAATTCTAACTACGCTCCCGTACTTTATCCGATGCCTCGGTCCTTCACCACAAATATTTTTTAACTACAAGATACCTCGGGGCATTCCCCGAATAAATCAATACAAGTATTTCAGGGCATTTCCCGGCCAAATGATACAAATGATCCCAACACAATATAGCTAAAAAATTATTCAATCACACGACTCCAATATTTCATCAATCCAAAATCCCTAAATTTTCCTACCCGACCTACGTTTACCTATCTAAGCTCGATCATATTCATGTTTATCCCGAATTGAACAAAATAACAACCGACCAAAATTTAACTATTCAACTTTTATCCACTTTTAATTCCATCCCAAATTTCTTTCTTGCATAAAATTTCCACGATAACAAACCATTTTAACAATCCATGCTCATTTTAGTAACAAATTCGAACCACACAACAATATCAACGAAATCAGACTATCGCAATCAACCAAACACATAATCAGAGTCAATGTAACCAACCAAAAATAAAGAAGAGAATGAGTTAAAGAAATGAACCTCAATAGAACGTTTTGTTAATAACAAAGAAGTCCGAAAGCTGAAATCCTCGAGAAAGGAACCCCAATAATGAGCGAACCAAATCAGTTTTAGAGAGAATCCAACCCGGACAGATTTAAAATTAGTAGAGAAACCACAAAATGAATAACCCCGGAATGGTATCAAAATGTAACGACAAAACCCGAATTCAATTCTCGACAGCAAAAAAAACTAAGAAACTCGACGAACCCAACTCCGGTGAGTCGCAGTAACAAAACTCGATGAGAACAATATGAAGTCGGGTGAAACCTCGGCGTTCTCCGATCGAGCTTACCTGAAAGTCATCGGAAATGAAAGAATCTTGGAGTCTTAAGACTGGATAGAAGAGACGATCAACTGTAAATAAAATCCGACGAAAAGGTTGTCGAAAAACTTGAGAACGACTAGCAGATCGCACCGGCTTTGCTAATTTTCGCTGTGTATGTGTCGATTACACCGTTTCACTGTTTTTCCCTACAGAGTGCGGGTGTTTATTAGTGATTTTTTTTGTGAGTGTGCACATCGATTTTGTGTGGTATGCGGGTGTATGATGGAGAATCAAAGAGAAGCAGATGAGGGTCTCCTCCTCCTCTAGTATTTCATATGTGTGTATTGATGTAAAAGATGATATGTGTGTGCAAATATGGTGAGATCAGTGTGTGTTGGTGTCAAAAAAAATGGAGAGGATGAGGTGTTTTTTTCGGTATCTCCCCCCTCCTCCTGTATGTGTGTGAATATATCTATATCCTCCAAAAATAAAAATAAAAATAAAAATCCTCCCCCACCTTCCTGGAAGGTTCCTCTATATGTATTTTCTTTGTGGCCAAGAAAGGGGAGGGGTCACGTAGGGTAGGGTATGGGGTAGTGAGGGTGGTGAGGCGAGGGATGAGTTGTTGTTTTTTAACTGGAGGGTAAGGGTTAGATGTCTATTTCTGATTGGGTGGGTTGTTGGAATCTTTAAAATAAGACAAATTTAGTTTGGATTTATTATTTGAATAAAAAACAAAAGCAAATAAATAAATAAATAAATAAGTGAAAGATGAGGTGGTTATTTATTTGTTTTACTTGTGAAAAAATTACCACGCGGATAGGATAAGCGGTAATATGGGGTAAACGGTAAAACTAAGTTGTGAAGGAGATAAAATTACGTGTCTATAAGGAGTTAGTTTCCACGTTCGCTCTGGCTCAAGTAGAAGAAAAAATCTACATGGCAAACTCCGCTACTGCAAAAGTGGAAGGAACAAGAAAAGTGTGCTTGAAGATGACTTCCGGCAAAGTGTTGACACTTAATTCGAAATAACTTTATTTCTGTTTTACTTCTAGACAAGAACGAATTCAAATGTGTATTTATTTTCGAAAAAATTGTACTTAGTAAAGAAAAAGTGTATGTAGAAAAAGGCTACCTCAATGAGGGCCTATTCAAAATGAATGTAATGAATGTTGAAATCAATAAAAGTTCAATTTCTTCTTACTTGTTTGAGTCTTATGATTTGTGGCATGAACGTTTAAGCCATGTTAACTACAAAACATTATGAAAACTGATTAACTTAGAAGTTTTGCCAAACTTTAAGTGCAATAAATCAAAGTGTCAAACTTGTGTGGAATCAAAGTATGCTAAGCATCCGTATAAGTCCGTTGAAAGAAATTCCAATCCCTTAGACTTAATCCACACGAACATTTGTGATATGAAGTGAACACCTCCACGTGATGGGAAAAAGTATTTCATAACTTTTATTGATGATTGTACTAGATATTGTTATGTCTATTTGCTAAACAGTAAGGATGAAGCAATAGATGCATTTAGGCAATATAAAACTGAAGTTGAAAATCAGTTAAAGAAAAAGATAAAAATGATAAAAAGTGATAGGGCGGAGAATATAAATCTCCCTTCGCCTAAATATGTGTAGAGAATGAAATTGTCCATCAAACTACAGCCTCATATTCACCTCAATCTAATGAAATTGCAAAAATACAAAACTATACTTTAAAGGAAATAATGAATGTCTTACTTATAAGTTCAGGTTTACCGCAAAACTTGTGGGGGGAGGCTATCCTTACAGCCAACCGAATACTCAATAGAGTTCCCCATAGTAAGACACAATCTATTCCTTATGAAAAATGGAAAGGAAGGAAACCCAACTTGAAATATTTAAAAGTGTGGGGGTGTTTAGAAAATGTCCAAGTTCCTATGCCTAAAAAGGTTAAGACAGGACCTAAGATGGTACACTGCATGTTCATAGGATATGCTAAAAGTAGTAAAGCATGTTGATTTGTGGTTCATAAATCCAAACATTCACATATTAATATAAATACGATAATTGAATCAGATAATGCTGAATTCTTTAAAAATATTTATCCGTATAAAACTAGACATAAACAGTCTATTGGAGGGTCTAAACGACCTCAAGATGAACCAAGTGAGAATGTACATAATAATGAGAATCCAAGACGTAGTACACGTCAAAGAACATAAACTTCGTTTGAATCGAATTTTCTAACATTTCTCTTAGAGAATGAGCCTCAAACATTAAAGAAAGTGATGGCATCTTCGAACTCATCCTTTTGGAAAGAGGCAGATGATAGTGAGATTGATTTAATCTCAAGCAACCATACGTGGGAAATGGTTGATGTTCCTCCAAAAAATAAACCTTTAGGATCTAAATGGATCTTCAAAAGGAAAATGAAAGCGGATGATACTATTGACAAATACAAGGCAAGACTTGTAGGAAAAGGCTTCAAACAAAAAGAAGGCCTTGATTACTTTGATACATATCCACCGGTAACAAGAATAACATCGATTCAAATGTTAATTGCCTTGGCGGCGGTATATGATCTTGAAATTCATCAAATGGATGTGAAAACCGTATTCCTAAATGGAGAATTGGAGGAAGAAATTTACGTGGAACAGCTTAAGGGTTTTGTGTTTTCAGAAAAAGAAAATAAGGCGTATAACTTGTTAAGTCACTTTGTGGACTAAAACAAGCACCTAAGCAATGACATGCAAAGTTTGACCAAATCATGTTGGTAAACGGATTCAAAATTAATGAATGTGATAAATGTGTTTATATTAAAGACACTCCAAATTCCCAAGTCATTGGGTGTTTATATGTGGATGATATGTTGATCATCAGTAGAGACATTTCAGACATAAATGCAATGAAACGAATATTCGAGAGCAAGTTTGATATGAAAGACCTTGGAGATGCGGATGTGATCTTTGGGATAAGAATCCATAGAATTCTATAAAGGTTTTCATTGTCACAGTCTCATTACATCGAAAAGGTACTTGACAAATTCAAGTATATGGAATTTGGTATTGCCAAGACTCTTTTTGATATGAGCTTTGCACTTCAAAAAATAAAGGTGAAAGTGACTCACAATTGGAGTACGCAAGAGTATTGGGATGTTTAATGAATATAATGAACTGTACACGGCCAAACATAGTATGCGTTATTAGTAAGTTGAGTCGGTACACGAGTATTCCTAATAAAACTCATGGGATGGAAATGAAAAGAGTTTTGAGGTATCTTAAATACACTCAAGACTACACTTTTCATTATAATAAATGTCCTACGGTACTTGAAGTATATAGTGATGCAAATTAGATCACCGAATCAAACGAAGTAAAATCCATGAGTGAATATGTATTTACTATCAGTGGAGGAGCGATCTCTTGAAAATCATTCAAACAAATTTGTATTGCTCGCTCTATAATGAAATCTGAATTTAACGTATTAGATAAAGCTAGTGAAGATGGATAATGGCTCCGAAATTTCTTGAAAGATATTCCTTATTGGCTCAAACCAGTGGCACCAATATGTATACACTGTGATAGTCAAACGGCGATAGGTAGGGCAAGGAGCATGATGTACAACGGTAAATCTCATCACATAAGACGGAGACATAATACCGTTAGAGAATTTCTCTCTAAGGGAATTATCACTGTTGACTATGTTAAGTCAAAGGATAATGTGTTGGATCTACTTACAAAAGGCCTATTTATAGAAGGAGTTGAGAGAACATCCAAGGAAATGGGTTTAAGGCCTAGGACTAGTCAGCATGGTGGTAATTCTACCTAGCAGACTGGAGATATAAAGAGTCAGGTTCAAGGAGATCAAACAAAGTTGTGTCTGACAGGTTTAACATTGTCAAAATACCAACCAATTCTCATGACGTAAACAATGTTTAGTAAACAAGGATAAGACTTAAGGTGAAAAGTCTTTTAATGATTATCTAAATTTGACAGATTTGACCAAATAGTTTAATCTATAGGATTGTACGTTTAGAAATCACCTATGTGAGGGCGAAGTGAAAGCTGCTTCAAGGAGAATGTTAGTAAAGACCTATTCTCTAATCTCCTATGAAATCGGGACGTGTTCATGGCTGAAAAGAGCAAAATCGTGAGAACCATAAACGGTGAAATGCTGGTTGTGTGACATGTGTTGTCTAGGTGTACATTAAAACTCGACGGTTCAAAGATATCAAATCTACCAATTGACTGAGTGCATCCGATGCATGTTCACTACGAAAAGTTCAAAGGGAAACCCACTTATCCTGATGTAATCAGTCTCTGCTTGATGATCACATATTTGTCTGTAAAGTTTTACAAAGAATAGTCATTCCCCATTCATGGGGGGGATTGTTAGGTTCAATTGGTGAGAATAGAAAATGGAGGGACACAAACTTTTATGAAAAGACATATTGTTTTGGAATAAGAGTGACTGTTCAGATAGTTGTATCTGTTCAGCAAAAGACACAATGTTTCGAATAAACAGACATGACTCTTCAAAAGGATACACCTTTTCGGATGAACCATTGCCACCTTTCGGAAGGGGCATTTGATGGCTATATAAACCTGCATTTGTCCACAGGTTTTGGTATGAAAAAATTTTTGAAATACAAACCCTTCTTGTCTTCAAAACATTCCTTGTGATCAATCAAATCGTTGAGTGAGTTCGACGAATCAAATTATTTGAGGTACCACTATTGTTGGATTGAAAGTCATTTTATCCTGGGAGGAAAATTCCAAAACCTCGGGTACAATGAGGGAAATTATTCCTTAAGGACACTCCGTGAAGTCGGGGGACTTGACTTTACTTTTCTGTTTCATCTTAATTTCTGAAAAAATAAAACACACTTCTTAGAAAGATCATTTTGATCTTGTGCTGAGGGTGTTGTTGTACTTCATAGTATTCTTGTTTTAAATTTGAACTAGTGTTGAAGTTATTGTATCAAATTATAGATTCCTGTACCCAAAAGCGTTGAAATGCAACATATACAACCTCCACATTTTATAATTTCAAAACAACCCAAACTCATGTTTATTGAATGGATTATACTATACTATGTGCTCCCAAAATAGCAGCAATGCTACACACTATCGGTATAGTTTAATTTAACCCATTATAATACGAGGTTAATTCATTTAAATCGTACACTTGATTCTACAATTGTACTGTGTAAATAAAATATTATGCTCATTAGGTTATTACGATTAAGTTTCTTAGTTTATTTTACAATAGTAATGCAAACTAAAATTAATGGTGATTTTTCTTACATCTGGTGAAATTATGACATTCAAACTTTTATGACTATAAAATACTCCGTCCATCTCACTTTATTTGAGGTTCTTTTTTCTTCTGAAAAAGATACCATATTTTTATGTTTAGTCACATCCCACTTTATAATTAGTTAAATAATTCATAGCCACATAAAATTTTTATAGCTTATGTTAGACGAACTTATTTTAATTAATTTTCTTTTAAACTTCATGCTTTATAAATACTTTATGTACGCTGAATCAGATGAAATATTATTTTGATATGGAGATGGAAAGAGAGAAACTAACAGAAAGGTACAGACTAGGAAGGAGGTTTCTACTTTCCTATGACGTCCCTAGTGTTGTATGTACCCCATTTTGCTTCATTACATTACATTACTTGCCATGCCAACTTTGCTTATTTGCTACTCCTCTTATCAATTGTTTAAACTGAAATCTAAACTCTTTATGAAGTTTGCACAAATAATTATCGTATAGCCAATTTGTAAAAGGCTTACATAATCAATTCTCCATATAATTTAATCGAAGTAAAATTTTTAAAATATTTTTTAATACATATAATCAAGTGATGAGCTTACTAGAATATCCAACAGTTTTTTAAGGAAATGAAGGTCGAAACTAGGTACGCACATTATGGCTCCAAAATTGGACCACTATTCCAGTACAGTCCACATGCTCTTGCAAAAGCTTGTGTAGATTATACGTTGGAGTATAAGTAGCCGTTTGACCGAAAAAATTATTTTTTTCAGAGTTTGAATTGGAGTTGGAGTTGGAGTTGGAGTTGGAGTTGAAGATAAAGTTGGAGTTGGAGTTGGGTTTAACAATGTCTTTTTGAAACTTTTTTTTACACTTTTGAAAAATCTTTTTTAAATATAATTTTATGCTCTCAACTTTTAAAAATTATCAAAATCACTCAACTACTAATTTACCTACTAACATACAACTAAATGTTGAGAAAATAATTTATATGTCTTCAATTGATAAAATAATTAATAACAAACTAATTATTATTATTGTTAGTCTTCTAAAATTTGAATAAAAATATCACAAGCACGAGCTAAATAAGTTTATCTAACCATAATCTATTAAATAGAGAAAGATATATTTTGATAAATATGATTGATAGATATAAATATATTTTATATATTCTTAAATTTGTTGATGAAAATTCTTAATTATTTTCACTTGAATTAATTATTTTATTGAATTTGATCTTTTTAAAAAAATTAGGGAATTTAGTTAATAAGAGGATTTGTGTAAAAATTTAAAGATTGAGGTTATATGTAATAATAATAGAAGTTGAAATTGGAAGTGGAAAACAGGGAAAACAACAAAAAGTTGTTTTCCATTTTCAAAATTTTATTCCGAAATTATTTTTCAAAGTTTTATGGCTAAACATCATAATTTCCAACTCCAGAAAGTTTTTCCGAAAAAAAAAAGAAAAATATCCATGGCCAAACGGGCCTAAGTATTTCAAATACTTTTTGAGCAATAGTTTTTACCACTATAAAAGTGGAATACACCCAATTAGTAAAATTCTATTGCAGATATGATCACTTTTACTAAAGAACAAAAGATCAATTAACAATGTCCAAATTCATGAAACAAGTTAGTTAGTCTATATAAAGTTATTGTCAGCATCAGTACAATTCATAAATAGAGGCAATTATTTCACGTATTAAATTCCCACCCATAAAATGTAGTAGCATGATTATTTGCTTTCATGCTTAAAAAAGTAACAATACCATTCACAGTACTCGATTGTTAAATTGATTAGGTCTCAACCCCCTTTTTTTTTTTTTTTTTTTTGTGTATTTGTAACTATCAAAGCACAAAAGTGAAAAATCTCACCTAAATCTGACTACACCACAAAAATCTCGATCTAACTTCTGAAGTGCCTTAACAACCTCTTGATGAGTCAATGCTGCCTGTGGTAGCCAACAAAGAATGTGCATTTGCTAATTTTAGATTCCGAGTATTCTTTGTCTCTCAAATAATCTATCGTGATTTCTAAAAAATGTTATTTTAAGTTTTTTGTCATTTTAAAAGGTCAAAATAAATTTTATTTTATTTTATCCTTCATAGTAATTGTTTTTGAAGACTACAAATTATGTAGAGATGACACAAAAAACAAATAAAGTAAATAATTTAATGGAGAGAGATATTGTATCGTTTAAATATTTTCTTACGGACGTGTAAAAGAGAAATACCATGAATAATTTGAGACGACGGAAGTAATTTCCAATCCTAAATCCTTTTGAATGCTAATGTATTGGCCTATGTGACTCTTTGTCGTTTTAGCTTTTAAGTATCTGAATCCTTTTTTATTATTTTTGTCTTCGGAAATAAAGTTCACAATTTAAATCTTCATATAAACCCTCTTCACAAATAATTTAATGGAGAAAGATATTATATTGTCCAAATATTTTTTTACGGCATGTAAAAAAGAAGCACCACAAATAGTTTGAGATGATGGGAGTAATTTCCAATCTCAAATCTTTTTGAATGCTAATGTATTGGTCTATGTGAGTCTCTGTTTTAGCTTCTAAGTATCAGTATCCCTTTTTCTATTTTTTTTTGTTAAAAAATCAAGTTCACAATTTTTAGATCTTCATATAAACCCTCTTCATGTTGAAACCATTTCTAGTTAATTACATACGGAAACTTCTTTAATTGTGTCTTCATATATTATTTTGAGTACCAACGGATATTTGAATTTTGGGTCTACCCTTTCACAAATCACACATATCCAACTCCAGCCTCCAAGTAGTGTGAATGTTAACGTGAAATTCCAAATTTTGAGACGTAGGAATTATGGAGAATCACATGTAATGTGTAGTGAGGGCAGTGGCGGATCTACCCTTTGCCGAGGGGTTCATCCGAACTCCTTCGGCGAAAAATTATGTTATATATACATGATTAGAATTATTTTTTATGTATATATATTAGACGTTGAACCCTCTTCGGTTAGTTCGTATATTCCGTTATGAACCCCTTCGTAAATATTCTGATTTCGCCACTGAGTGAGGGAGTCATGATTTTAATGGATTACTATTATTACTCTACACGCGGACTCTCATACCTCCTATACTTCCATTTCGAGACGTAGGAGCTAGAATACGAAGTTTATAATTTCTGATTTTAATTTATTAATTAGATTTAATTGTCAAGACAACTACAGGGCTAGCTCCGCCCTTCCCTCTATATGCTTTTATCAGTTATAGTTGCTATACGAATAATAGATATTCACTTTTATTTATCCACTTTTAAGAAGTAAGAGATTATTTTTAATTTTACACCTATATTATTACGTTTATTAATTTGAGATGATAAAAGTTTAAGCATCAGAAGCTTAATAAATTCACTCATTTAATTGAAATGAGAAGAACTTCCACATGGTATAGTATACTGGGAGTTATCTAGTGATGTTCATCAGCCTCCAGCCTGTCAATGGGGACCCATCTTATGTCTCAAAATTAAACTATGAAACAAGGCGGTGTAGATTGAAATAATAGAGTTTTCTGCTAGCAATTCCAGAATTTCAAAATAATTCTGTTTATTTATTTAAAATACTACTCTACTAATTTTCAAATGAAAACAAAATGTCCCCAAAAAGAATCAAATATTCTGTAGAAATACGTTCTTAAGATGAAACATGAAGTGGTAGCCTATGCTATCCCTTCAAAGTAGAAGGCCCTTCCCAAGTTAAGAGCCCAATCGAAGGCCCTTCTCAAGTTATAAAAGAAGAAACAAGGTTTAAAGTCTGAGCCCAAGGTAGACTGCTAGAATAGGTGGTTTACGCTTCCGTCTCTATTCTAAAAACAAATATAGTAACTTATTCGCGATATATGTTTATTTTTTCATATCATAGTATTCTACAAGTCATACTTGATCTTAAATTCAATTTCTGAAAAACTTATGCCCACTAGGCCTACGTTCAATTTTGCTAATGGACAAAAAACTTATGGATCAATCCATCAAAAGGGACAAAAAAGTTTGATTTTATATGCGGGAACACCAATTACGTAGACCTCCCCATGGAACTCAGGTACATTACATAACATGAAATCTCATACTAAAATGCTTCCTTTTAACAAGTAAATCTACTTTCATAACATAGTCGTAGAATATATAGAATTCATCGGGTAGTTAATTTTAAAAGTGGAAATCAATTGTTTCAACTGATGTATTGGGTGTTTGGTCTAGTGGTATGATTCTCGCTTCGGGTGCGAGAGGTCGTGAGTTCGATTCTCGCAACACCCCAAGCTTTTTTAATATTTTAACCAAAAATTTAGTTTTCTTTTTCGTTAAAATATTGATGCACCAGCCTGGAATCGAACCCGGGTCTGTACCGTGGCAGGGTACTATTCTACCACTAGACCACTGGTGCAGTGTATTGAAGGAGATTACTTATTATATAAAAAACCTTGATTAATACTTCTAATGCAGCAGAGTCTTACGAATTACATCGAACAATGCTCATTTCTAAATTCATCATTAATTGAAACCATTGAGGGTATTGACTTAGAATTCTCCACGGTTTGCATTCGAAAGGCGTTTATTTGCTCTGCTTCTTTGGCCAAAGAATTGAAGACACATCATAATGCAGATAGGTTGGGACTTAGAGGGCTAAGGTTGAAGCTTTTGGAGGAATATTCACTCCTATTTATAATGCTACTGATCTCCTCATGAGCCACTTTCCCATGACTCAAGGTATCGGCGATGTTTCGTTGGAACAATGTGACATCACAGCTATTATATTCTAGATGTGATTGTGTTGAGAATAAAGGAAGAGCGTCATTCGATCCAAACAAGAAAACTTCATTTGTTAGACGAAATAAATATTTGGGCCGAAATAAACATTTTCAGTAGCAAACAAGAACATGGGCCAACTTAGAATAGAAGATTACTTTATTTTAGCTTAGAAGAGAAACTTCTTTTATATTTTAGTATTTTTAGTTTCATTGTTTAGCTTAGAAAAGAAGATTCTTTCTTTAGTTTAGCTTGTATAAATAAAGGTCATCGAGAAAAGTTCCCAAACTTTGTTCCAACTTTTTCTACATGGTATCAGAGAAATAATTTTCAGATCAGATTCAACACCAACTTTCTCCTTTCTCGATCTCAAACATGGGGGAGCAAACAACTACTACTTCAGTGACTACTACTGCTAGCACCCTCACCATGGATCCAAATCATCATAATCATCTTCATGCTTCTGATAATCCTAGTATGACACTTGTAAATACACCCTTTGATGGCAAGAGATATCCAGGATGGAAGAGATCAGTCCTAATTGCTCTGTCAGTAAAGAATAAATTGGGATTCATCACGGGTTCCCACCCATGCCCAGTATCGCATGCAACAGATTTTCAAGCATGGAACAGGTGCAATGACATGGTCACATTCTGGATCTTGAATTCACTCTCTAAAGATATAGCTGACAGTGTAATTATTTCAAAACTATACAAAAACTTTGGACCAGCCTTGAGCACAGATTTGATCAGTCCAATAGTGCTAAGCTTTATCATCTGCAAAAGGAGCTCAATAGCTTAAATCAAGGAACAAATACCATAGCAGTATACTTCACTAAACTCAAAAAAATTATGGAATGAACTGGATTCTCTTAATTCTAATATTCAGTGTAGTTGTGTGTGTATGTGTGAAGGTAAGCTCAAACTAAAGAAATCCTTAGAGGATGAGAGGTTGATACAGTTTCTCATGGCTCTTAATGATTCCTATTCTCAAGCTAGAAGCAACATTCTCATGATCAACCCATTAACTAACATCAATCTTGCTTACTATTTGATTCTGCAAGATGAGAACCAAAGGTAATCTTATTTCAACCCTGTGAATTCTGCAGATTCATCAGCCTCCATGACAAGAAATATTAACAATCAGAAAGCAGGGAAACAGACACAAAAATTTGTACCATCAGCTCCTCACAGATCTGGAAATTTTTATCCCAGATCTGCACCTTCTCAGATCTAACAACAGAGGGTCAACAAACAACTTTCAAATGTCAAAGGAAAAAAAGGAAAATACAACCCAAATGTCTCTTGTGATTATTGTGGAAAGTAAGGACATCTAGAAGTAGATTGTTACTGATTGATAGGTTTTCCTGAGAATTTTCAGTTCACAAATGATAAGGATTCTCAAAATCAGATAACGGGGAATAATGTTATGGTGGAAGATGTAGTGCAAAAATAAGCTATTGAATCTGAGATGCCTTTCAGCAAGGAATGATATTCTCAGTTTGTTCAGATGTTCAAATAGATGAAGATGGAGGAAGGTTCAAATTCAGGAATTGACATCAATGCTAATTTTGTAGCTGATACAATTTCTAAGCATTTTGGTTCATGTTTTTCTGTCCTAAACTCTAGCACCTGAATCATAGATTCAGGTGCACCAGAACACATGTGTTTCAATTCATCTTCCTTTGCTTCCATAACTTATCTTCAATTTTCTTTAACTATCAATCTTTCTAATTGTCAAACTATTTCAGTTACTCACGTGGGTACAGTAGCCATATTTTTTGATTTGATTCTAGAAAATGTGTTATATATTCCTAGTTTCAAGTATAATCTTATGTCTATTCACAAGTTGTGTAAACAGTTTTCTTGAACCTTGTATTTCACTTTAATAAACTGTGTGATGCAGGGCCCTTCCATGTGGAGGCCTCAAGTGTTTGGTGAAGCACAAGAAGGTCTTTACCTACTTAAGCCAAATTCCAAGGAGTCATTCTCTAGTTTCAGCAAGACTACTTGTAGGAAGATTGTTGCTAAGCCTAGTAGTTCTTCAGTTTCAGAGTTAGTTGCTAACAAAGATAGTACTGTTTTCTTTCCCATTTGTACTAATGCAGCCGCTGATGTAAGACTTTGACATATTAGATTGGGGCATTTGCCTTTTTTATTAATGAAGAATGTCGGTTTCCTTTCTTTTTCATCTAATTCTGAGTGTTTTTGTGATATTTGTCCCAAAGTTAGACAATCTAGACTTTCTTTCCATATTAGTCAAATTTCAACAACTTCTATATTTGAACTTTTACATATTGATACTTGGGGACCCTAATACTTACAATGGATATGGATACTTCCTTACTATAGTGGATGATTATAGTAGAGGGACTTGGACTTATCTATTGAGAACCAAAAGTAATGCCTTTCCTGTATTACAATATTTTTTTACTATGATTGAGAGACAATTTAATGTTAAGTTGAAGAAAATAAGGTCAGATAATACCCTGGAGTTGGGAAAGAGCTTGATTGTAACTAATTATTTCAACTCTGAAGGATTGTACATCAAACATCTTGTGTGGCTACCCCTCAACAAAATGGAGTTGTTGAGAAGAAGCACAGACACTTGCTTGAAACAGCAAGGACTCTTTTATTTCAATCTCAGGTTCCCTTAAGATATTGGGGAGAGTGTATTCTCATTGCTACTTTTCTCATTAACAGGATACCTTCAAGAGTCCTTCATGGAAAAGCTCCCTATCATAGATTGTTTGGTAAGACACCTAATTATAGTTCATTAAAGTGTTTTGGATGTTTGTGCTATGCTAGAACTTTATCACATGGGAGAGGGAAGTTTGAATCAAGAGCACAAACTTATGTCTTTCTTGGTTATCCCATTAATCAAAAGGGTTTTAAACTCTTAGAGTTGAATACACAGAAAATAATTGTCACTAGAGATGTCCAATTCCGTGAGAACATTTTTCCCTTTACAAAGAATCCCATATCACCTCTATCTATCTTTTCTGTACCAGACCATGAAACTATTTCTTATACTGATGACACACTCCTTTTCAACACAAATTCCATAAACCACAATTTTCCATATTCAGATACACTACCAGCTTCAGATTTTTCACATTCACAATCAAACCCACCTTCTCCACCAGAAAATCTACCTACAACCATTACACCACTTCCTAGGAGATCAGACAGAACTAATAAAGGTGTATTTCCAGTTTATTTACAAGATTATTTTTGTAACAATATATTTTTTAGCCCAGTCACTGAGTCTTGTTTTGCATCTTCTGTTGTACCTAATTCTATTTCTTTTGCTGGACTCTCTTTATCAAATCAACTTATTCTTGAATCAGTGTCTAAAATCAAAGAACCAACTAGTCATCACCAGGAATCTACTAATCCAGATTGGTACAGTGCTATGGATGATGAATTAGCAGCTCTACAGTCCAATCAGACTCGGGTTGTGGTTCCATTTCTACCTGGAAGAAAGGCTTTACTTTGCAAATGGATTTACAAAGTAAAGCATCATGTAGATGGATCACTTGAGAGGCTAAACGCTAGGCTAGTCATAAGGGGGGACATCCAAAAAGAAGAGGTAGATTTTAATGAAACCTTCTCCCCCATAGTCAAAATGACTACAATCAGATGCATTTTGGCTATGGCTGCTAAAAGGCATTGGAATATTTCTCAATTTGATGTTAAAATTGCTTTCTTGCAAGAAGATTTACAAGAATAAGTATATATGAAGTTTCCACTTGGTTGGTCTTCTCCTGATCATAATTTGGTGTGCAAACTCAACAAATCGCTTTATGGTTTGATACAAGCTTCTAGGCAATGGTATGCCAAACTTGCAGGTGCTCTTCATTTCAAAGGTTACAATGCTTTTCTCAACGACTATTCTTATTTTTCAAAAAGAGTGGTTCTTTGATATCTATTGTGGTTGTTTACGTCGATGATATCCTTATTACAGGTAGTGACACCAAAGAGATTGAGTGTCTAAAACAGTTTCTTCATTCTGAATTCAAAATAAAAGGCCTAGTAATTCTACATTACTTTCCGGGAATGGAAATTTTAAGGGAAGATCATGGAATTATCATCAGTCAAAGGAAATATACCTTTGATTTGCTTCAAGAGTTTGACATT
The DNA here is from genome assembly GCF_002878395.1 of Capsicum annuum. Classification (NCBI taxonomy): domain Eukaryota; kingdom Viridiplantae; phylum Streptophyta; class Magnoliopsida; order Solanales; family Solanaceae; genus Capsicum; species Capsicum annuum. Next base: position 139,398,114 of record NC_061112.1, read on the forward strand.
TCTCATCTGCATCCTGTATCATCTCCGATGGATTCTTCTTGTAAACTTTCTGAATCATCAGGAACACCCATGTCAGATCCTTCTGTTTACAGGCATTTGATTGGCAAGTTAAATTATTTAACTCATACCAGGCCAAATCTATGCTATGCAGTATTAACATTAAGTCAATCTATGCAAACTCCTTGCGATATACATTTCACAACAGCTTTAAAGGTTCTGCGTTACCTGAAAGGACATTCTTGTTGATGGATTTTCTTATCCGCCTCTCCATCTTTCCCCTCAATGCATTTTGCGATGCGGATTGGGTGTCTTGCCCAGATTCTCGTCGATCTATCAGTGGATTTTTTATCTCCATGGGAGGTTCTCCCATTTCTTGAAAATCCAAGAAGCAAACATCTGTGTCTCTTTCATCAGCTAAAGCAGAATATCGATCGATGAGATGATTAGTTACGGAGCTCACTTGGTTAACTCGCTTACTGTATGATCTATCAGTTCCACCGGCTTTGCCGATACCCGTGCGTTTTAGCAGTCAAGCAACGATTCATATCGCTAGAAATCCCGTATTCCACGAATGCACAAAACATGTGGAGCTAGATTGTCATTTCGTTCGGCAACAATTTCTTTCCGGGCTCATTTCTCTTCACTATCTCCCTTCAAAGGATCAACTTGCCGACATATTCAAAAAGTCCCTTTCTGGACCATCGCACCACCGTCTTCTTGCCAAGATGGGACTCACTTCGATCCCCGAAATCTTGAGGGGGATGTTTAGAATAAAGGAAGAAGGTCATTCGATCCAAACAAGAAAGCTTCATTTGTTAGAAGAAATAAACATTTGGGCCGAAATAAACATTTCCAGTAGCAAACAAGAACATGGCCAACTTAGAATAGAAGATTACTTTATTTTAACTTAGAAGAGAAGCTTCTTCTTTTATATTTTAGTAGAGAAAATGGCCAAAAGAGCCCCCAACCTTTGCCCCAAATCCTAACTACACACTTATACTTTGCGGGGGTCCTATGACCCCCCTGAACATTTTAAAAATGGAACTATTACACCCCTAAAGGCTTATATGGCAAAGAAAGTGTATCTCACTCTCTCTGAGAGAGTGAGTAGTCCGAAAATCTTAAAAAAAATATTTTTTACATTTCTTTTTAATATAAAAGTACATATATATATATATTATTTTTATTTTATTTTTTCTTTCTTCTTCATCACCATCCCAAAATACTCTCATAAAAAGCTTCAACAACTCTTCAATGACTACCATGGCCAATCTCTTTATCTTTCTCATCATTGCACTCTTCTTCAAACTCTTCCTTCTCATCATCCAATTCCAATAAACCACACTTTTTTCCTCTTCTAAGTTCGAATTCATCAACAACCCAGTCTTACAAGACTTTATCTTTTCACTACATTTTCCATCAAAATCATTTTTGGAACAACACCCATTTCTCAATTCACTTGATTTCCCACAAAAATCACAAAAAAAAGGTTCCAATCCTTACAATACCAACTAAATTGCAAAACCCTCTGTCCCAAATCAAACCATAACAACAACTCCAAATCTTTATACAATTGTCCAAGTTACCCAAACGCCAAAAATCCAAATCCCAAATCAGCATTCAAACTCAAATACTTCAGGGATTCAACACAATCCATGAAAAAAATTTCCAAAAATCTCTTATTGAATTCAAAAACTGAATACAAAATGAACAAGAAATATAAAAGACGAATAATCTGATGTAGGTATCAATGTTTTATATGACACTGTTCCAAAATACAGAAATTTAAGCACAAAAAACTAACAATGAATAATACTTCTTTTTTAGTTTCTAAAAAACGGAAATTGTTGATTTTTCGTAGTATCCATTGGAGCTCCGCCGACCGGAGCTCCAAGAGACGACCGTAGATTGAGGGGCCAAAAGTTAGAGAGAAGATAGAAGGTATATTAGCTTATTAAAGATATAGAGAAAGAGAATATACATATTTAAGAATAATAATTAATTTTTTTAATATAAAAATATAATATTACGTGGAAATTACGTGGCATGACATGGCAGGTCCGTGTTGCTCATTTTCCATTACCCATCTGGGTGTGAGTATTCGGGGGGTAACAATTCCATTTTTAAAATGTTCAGGGGGGTCATAGGACTCCGACAAAGTATAAGTGTGTAGTTGAGATTTGGGGCAAAGGTTGGGGGCTCTTTTGGCCATTTTCTCTATTTTAGAATTTTTAGTTTCATTATTTAGCTTAGAAAGGAAGATTCTTTCTTTAGTTTAGCTTGTATAAATAAAGGTCATTGAGAAGGAATATACATGAAGAAAATTTCCCAAACTTTGTTCCAACTTTTTCTACAAATTGTTTGGCTACATTTAACTTCAACATGAGTTTTTGGTTGTGGCATTTGATGAAATATTTGAAAGCTTAGCTCAACAAGTTATTCAGAAGGCAGCGCCGATAATTTATCAGTTGTTTTGGTTCCTTTGGCACCAGGGAAATCTGCTATAGATGATTTACCAGCTGACTTTTACTTGCATTGAGATGTAGAGGTTTTAGAGTAAAATTAACTATCTAGGAAAAAAGGTTGTATGTATTTAAATTACATTATTTCTGATCATGTTAAATAGTCGTGGTATATCCACAGTAAGTGAAAAGCTGACATCCATTTTTTGTCTGTACATTCTAGCATGTTTGCTCTACAAAAGAAGATACTTAAAAGGAACTGAAAGTATCTGTTTTATACAATATTCTTGTAAACAAAACACCTACTGGAAGAGGACAATATCATCTGCCTACAGGCTTCTAATGCCTTCTATGAATCTGTCCAAAAAAATAGGAGACAAAGAAACTTGTGGTGGTCAGAATAACTTTTGATTTTCATGTGTATGAGTGAGTACTGCGGAAATACAATGCCTTAAAGCGAAAGATCATGTCGAAAATGAAAATGCCTTTTGGCAGAGACTATGTGTGCTTACAAGGAGGAAGTGGAGCTCCACACAAGCCATGATTTCCCAAAAATGCAGACTTTGGGATATTGGCTTTATGAGGAGGGATTCTACCGCTTAGTCGATTTCCTGACACATTAAATTCTTGGAGATCTTTCAAATTAAGAAGTTCTGCTGGTATTGCACCTCCCAAATTGTTATTTGGAAGTAAAATTGTTCTCAGCTCCTTGGCGTTCGCAAGTTCTGTTGGAATTCCACCTGTTAGCCCATTCTCGGCTAGTTTAATTACCTGCAAGCTTGTCAAATTTCCTAATGATTTTGGTATGTGCCCTGTCAATGGATTTTGGGATAAACTTAGTGACACAATAGATGTCATGACTGGTTCATTTCCAATGTTTTCATTTATCGGTCCACGGAACATGTTGTATGAAAGATCAATGGAATTGTAGCGGCCAAGGGGGTCTTGAAAATTCTTGGAAAAGATTGCTCCCAAGTTGCCTGAAAATCGGTTGGAGTGAAGATCAAGATCCATCAGCAGTGACAGGTTCCTGAATTCATCAGGGATCGATGAATGAAAGGCGTTGTTTGATAAATTCAAGAATGAGAGGTTGGTCATGTTTCCAATCCATGTAGGTAATTTTCCTGTCAAAGCATTGTTGGATAAATCAAGTGTTGATAATGATGATGAAGCCAACCAACTTGGAAGCTTCCCTGTGATCCCAGTCTTCGCCAAAATGAGACGAAACAGTTTAAGTTTCTTGAACCAATTTGGTATTCTTGAAAGCCCGAAAGGATTAAATGACAGATCCAAGGTCTGTAAGCTCACTAGTTTAACAAGCTCATGAGGGATTTCACCACTGAGCTTATTTCTTGACAAATCTAGTGTCTGTAGGTTCTGTAGATTGCCAAAACTTGATGGGATTTTGCCTGTAAGAAGGTTATTCGAAAAGTACATGTCAGTGAGAGTTACAAGATGTCCAAGTGTTGCAGGCAGTTTTCCACTAAGCTTGTTGTTGTCAAATATTAACCTTTGGATCTTAGGAAGATTGCCAAGAGAAGGTGGTATACTGCCACTCAGCTGGTTTTCCGATAAACGGCAGAAAACCAAGGAGCTAAGACCAGATATTGATGAAGGAATTTTTCCTCTCAGTTGGTTTTGGTTCAGATACATTAGAACTACTTGGGAAAGATTTCCAATGGAGTTTGGAATCTTTCCAGATAACTGATTTTCTGACAAATCAACATATGCAAGATTCTTCAGTCCTCCTATACTCTCTGGAATGCTACCAGAGAACTTATTTTGGCTCATATCAAGCTTGGTTAATGATAATAAGTTCCCAATCGAAGATGGCATTGGACCTGAATACTGATTTGCTGATAGACCAAGTTCCGATAGTGAAACAAAACTTTCGAAAATACTTGAAGGTATAGTACCAGAAAGAGTATTATCACTGAGATAAAGCTTCTTGAGTTGGTACAAATATTTGAACGTGACAGGTATAGATCCCGAGAGCTTGTTAGTATCAAGAAAGAGGTAACTCAAACGCGACAACTTGCCAAATTCAGGTGGAATTGGACCTGTTAAGTCCTTTAGATTACTAAGATCAAGCAATTCAAGAAAAGATAGATTAGCAAGAGAAGGTGAAAGAGATCCAGATATTGAAGTATCGATAATGAAATCGTCCCCTGAAGCAAGGCCAGGACGAGAGACGTTGACAACCCTACCATTGGAATCACAAGCTATACCTTCCCAAGATTTGCAGCAGTCAGTTGTAAGTGTCCATGTTTGCAGTAAGTTTGAAGGATCAGAAGTAACTTTTCTCTTGAAGTCTAACAATGCTGTTTTATCAACCAAATGACAAGATTCTAATGGCCATGGAACACAAAAAGAAAAGATTATATAAAAGAAGATGAACAAGAAAGAATTTCTCCTACCCAAAAGTCCCATAGGTGCTGTGATTACTGGATATGAATAATAATGTATATGATTGAGATTAGGAATATGGAGGTGTATTGAATACAGTATAGCTGTAAACAGTTGCCTCATGCGGTTCAAGTAGATTACACTAGTAGAATATATTAGATAGGGCATGCACTTACTAAGTGCAAGTTACTACTTTTGCTTACAGCTTAGTTGACCTGAGATGACTTTAAATTGGAACGCGATCATTAAAGATTCATATAATTGATCTCGATTTGTTTGAGACTTGGACTTAGTTGTTACCATTGTTGTACCACTCGGAATTATTAGTACTAGTTTCATGATTAGTCGCAATACTTTATTAATTATAACACTAAAGTTACAAAATTATTCGCATCACATTAAAATATGAAGTTATGACTATACGCGAAATTAATCCGAATATCAAGATGAAACCGTAGGGAAGTTACTTTGAGATCTTCTTTCTTGCCCCATCCACCATTCTTTTTCTATTCTTTTCCTGCATTTTGTCCGGTGCTTCTATTGGAATCTAAGTACGAGCAGTATCCTCCAACTAGATGACTTTGTTAACTAGCAAATGAAAAAAGAATCCAGTTAAGACAAATGCTTCTCCTTACATATGTCCAAATTAATAACATCATGACCACCCAATCTCAAATCTTGAAAATAACAACTGTTAGTTATAATATACACATAATACTCAAATTTTGAAAATCAAAACTGTTAGTTATAATATACACATAATACTAACATTTACTGTGTGCAGCAATGGCTTAGATCTTCTACTGTTTATGTAACTCATCTATTCAAGTAATGTATGGTACTGTTATTGGATCTTGAAGCAAGTGGGGATGACTCATTTTGCCCGAAATGGTTTATCAAGTTGGTTATAAGATGGTGTGGGGTATGGAAAATGGTACAAATCATGACTTGTTGACGCAATTGTGTAAGCAGAATTTCATTTAAATGGGGTTGGTCTATTCTCATAACTTGTATTTGTTTTTTTTTTATGTAAAGATGCAGAAATCTAAGACTTCGGTTTTTGTCCTATATTGATGTTTACTTTGCATTATTTTCAATATTAGTAAAAGCAAGGTCAGATGACACCTCGTAGAAGAGTTTCTCCATAAATGCGTAGATTTGTGCCTACTCTTCCACTACAAAATCGATCCAAATGTTATATCATATGATTTGCCAAGCATATTCTAATTAACGAAAACAATCATTTTATGTCATGGAACAGATAATTTGGACCACCAATTGCGGAAAGAAAGAGCATCCATGATTATAAATTTATAATGGGTGATGATTACTCCCATCTGGATATATAATGCTAATGATCACTAGGACTAGAACAAATCAAGTTATATGATCATAATTGGTGTTATAGTGGAGTGGTTGCCTACGCTTGAAATTATTTCCTCCGTTCTAAAATACTAATCATATTTTTTATCTGCACGTCCTTTAAGAAAAACATTAACTAGAGAGTAATTTTAGATTATCCTTGTTTATTACTTATTTCTATTTAATACTTTTCTTCTTTTCACCATATTAATATCTCTTTATATGTATGACTAATGATATAAGTGAAAATAAATAATTAATTATGTCTTAATTTTTTCAAACAACAAATAATATTATGAAATATTTATTTTAAATAAGGATAACAAGTATTTAGGAAAAAGGGAGTATCAAATTTAGAGAAAGAGGTGACTGGAAAATCACTCCTTGATTCAAGGACTAGAAGTCCTGTTGCCCGCAAATGAAAATAAATGTTGACGGTGCAATAATGTATTATATTGTTTTGCCTTTTGTCATGCAGCTGATTTCAACATTTGGAGGCTTGACTATTCTGATAATCCATGATATAAACTAGGGAGTAAATTTTATTTGAAGAGTGAAAACTCAAATTAGTCCCACTACAAAAAAGCTAGTATTATTAGGTTAGATCCTACTCTTTCGAAGATACTATTAGAGAGTATAATAAAGATATTGCAGATAGTTAATTTGAGGTTGAGTGTCATGTCATCAGCAGTTAGTTGAGTTGTTAGTTAGGTTATTACAACTAATTAGTGGAAGGTTAGTTGATAGCTGTACATGTTGACAGCTGTATATATCAGATATTTTGTATTCAGTTGGTTAGTGCTAGTGTGTATATAAATAGAGGTGTAGTATATCATGAATTAGGAATTAGTTCAATCATCATGTAGTAGTTTCTATTTTCATCTCTGTAACAGATTGTGTGTGTATGAACTGATATGCTCTGAATTCACTCGTAAGCTACTTCGAATCAGTGTTTGATGTACAAATTAACATGGTATCAGAGAGGGAACAACTATATTGAGAGTTATCGATCTCAGAATTGATCAACCTTCAAAATTTTTCTACAAATTTTTGTTTTTGCTTCATATTCGAGTTCATTTTTTAGCAACAATGGTGAAGAAGATTGATCATGATCATCCGTTATTTCTCTCACCTTCCGATGTACTAGGAGCTGTACAAATTGGGATACAGCTCGTCGGAATGGAGAATTACACATTGTGGAGTCGTGCAATGCAGTTGAATCTTCTTACGAAGAATAAATTGGGGTTTATTGATGGGAGCATTAAGAGAGATGATTTTACTGATGAATTGGAGAAAAAATAGTGGGATCGGTGTAATGCGATGGTTATCTTGTGGATAATGAGTAATGTTAGCAAGGAATTGATCAGTGGAATATTATTTTGATCGAGTGCAGGTCTTGTGTGGTCTGATTTGCAGGAACGATTTGATAAAGTGAACTTGTCCAAAAATTTTCTCTTACACAAAGCCATAGCTACAGACACTCAAGGTAATTCCCATGTATCTGTGTATTATTCCAAACTCAAGGATTTATGGGATGAATTTGACTCCATCATTCTGCCACCTGCTTGTGATTGTGCCAAATCAAAGGAATACACAGAAAACATGAGTAGACAGAAATTATTACAGTTTTTGATGGGCTTGAATGACAGTTATGGTCAGGCTAGGATCTAAATACTTATGATGAATCCACCACCTAGTGTTAATCAATGTTATGCCATGATCATATAAGATGAAAGCCAGAGGGTTTTAGGTATTGAGAACTATGGTGCAGGTGAAGGAATTGCACCTACTGCATTATTGTCTAATAGAGGTGGTGGTTCTGGTAGTGGATCAAGCTCAAGAGATAGAGGAGGTAGAGGATACAACCATTTGCAAAGGCAACCAAGAGGACCTTACTGTGACTATTATGACATGAAAAGGCATACCAGAGATGACTACAACAAATTAAAGCATTGTATGCATTGTAACATTCAAGGACACACAAGATAGATTTGTTACCAGCTGATTGGATATCCACCCAATTGGAAGGGTAAAAGGAGGGTCAATATGGTTCAAGCTACAGATGGATCACAGGTGGAAGGGGTAAGAGACCTTAGTTTGTGTCCTAATCCACAGGTACCAACACAAAGATCTCAGAGGTATGGTTATGAGCAGTACAATCCTTATTCACAGTACTATTCTCAGCCAGGAACTAGCTATGGAAGAGGAACAGTCCCTTACTTCACTCCAAACCAATATAATCAAATACTGGACATGTTAAACATGCCAAAATCGCAGGACTTAAGTGCAAATATAGCAGGTACATTTGCAGGTACTTCTTTATGTAAAATAACTAGTGATAGTTGTATAGAGTGGATTGTAGACAGTGGTGCTACTAACCACATGGTAGGTACTGAATCCAGGAAAGGTTCATTTAGCTACCGGTGATTTAACCACTAGTACTCACTCAGAGAATACAAGGTTAACAGAAGGTGATGTAGTTAAAGATATGTTATGTGTACCATCTTTCAAGTTCAACCTTTTGTCAGTTTCTAAAGTAACTAAAAAGCTGAATTGTTGTGCTTTATTCTTTCCGGATTTCTTCATCCTTCAGGATCTCTTCACTGGAAAGGTAAAGGAGATTGGTGAAGAGAAAGAGGGATTATACTTGTTGAGAACACAAAGACAACATCAAGCAAAAAGACATGGTACAAGATCCTTAACAACAGCTAAGAGAAGTGATGATGATGGTGGTGTATGACATAGAAGACTAGGGCATATGTCGATGAATATAATAAGAAAGATTAGTATGTTAAAGACTGATCATAACCTTGCATAATCTCAATGTGATATATGTCCATTAGCAACACAGATCAGGCTTCCTATTCAAATCAGTAATCAGTGTCAATTATTTTGATTTGATTCATATGGATGTATGGAGACTGTACAAGGCTGCTACGCATAATAACATGAAGTTTTTCCTTACATTGGTTGATGATCATTCCAGGTGGACTTGGGTGTTTCTAATGCACCTTCAGTCAGATATTTCTATTATCTAGAAACACTTTGTTTCAATGGTTAAGACTCAATTTGGGTCACAGATTAAGGTTGTTAGACCAGATAATGGAGGAGAGTTCTTTAACTCTCAATGTGATAAATTGTTCAAACACTATGGGATAGTGCATCAGAGTTCCTGTCCACATACACTACAACAGAATGGTATAGTGGAGTGGAAACATAGACATATTTTACAGACATCTAGAGCAATTAAATTTCAAGGGCATCTACCAGTCAGGTTTTGGGGAGATTGTATACTTGCACCTGTGCATATTATCAATAGAATTCCTTTGTTTGTTTTACATAATGTATCTCCCTTTGAGGTGATGTTTAGAAGACCACCCGACTTGTCTTATATGAGGATAATAGGATATTTTTGTTATGCAATAATTCCACATAAAACAGATAAGTTTGGCCCCAGGGCAGTTAAGTCAGTCTTGATGGGATATGGAGCTACACAGAAGGGTTACAGATTGTCTGACCTTGAGCATCACACATTCTTCATTAGCAGAGATGTGATATTTACCGAGACCATTTTTCCCTTTCAGACTCAGAATGAACACTCAAATGTGCTGCAGAATAAAGTTGATAATATTGGATCAAGTAATGACTATTTAATCCATGGGAATTCAGACTTGGAGTTGGAGGATAATGTTTCAACTTTGCAAGGAAGAACTGTAGCTGGAACTCTGTTAGATGATAGAGTTGATGGAATTGAAGAGAATATCCTTACAGCACAAGGGGTGGATATAGGTGTGGATACTCATGTGGAAGAAACCTCACAACCTGTTTGATGAAGATCAACCAGAACAAGCAAAGCACCACTCTGGCAGAAAGAATTTGTGACATCCACTAAGGGTAAGAAGTCAAATTATCTCTATTCTATATCATATGGTATAAACTATAATCATTTCTCCAAATCTTATCAATGTCTTCTTTCCAACTTGTCCATGGAAACTGAACCAAGTACATACTATCAAGCTATGCATAATAGCAGTTGGGTTCAAGCTATGAAAGAAGAGATACAAGCTTTAGAGGATAACCACAAATGGGAGCTAGTTACTCTACCACCAGGAAAGAAAGCTATAAGGTGTAAATAGGTGTATAAAATTAAGCATACGAAAGATTGACAAATAGCAAGATTTAAAGCTAGGTTAGTAGGCAAGGGCTATAACCAGAGGGAGGGATTGGACTATCAAGAGATATTCTCTCCTGCTGTTAAAATAGTCACCATAAGAACGGTTTTGTCTATTGCTGCAACAAAAGGGTGGAACATCCAACAAATGGAAGTATATGCAGCTGCCACAAGGTTTTCAACATGAAAAAAATAGTGAGGTGAAAGTATGCAATCTTCTTAAGTCATTGTATGGACTTAAGCAAGCTTCTAGACAGTGGAATGTTAAATTGACTAATGCCTTAGTTACAACAGGTTTTCAGCAAAGTCCTTTGGATCATTCACTTATGACTAAGAAAATCTCAAATGGAACTGTAGTAATTTTGATCTATGTGGATGATTTACTGGTGACAGGAAGTAGCGCAGAGTTAATTGCAGAAGCTAAGCAAGTTCTAAAAAACAATTTTAAGATCAAGGACCTAGGAGATCTCAGGTTCTTTCTGGGAATAGAATTTGCTAGAAGTGCAGAAGGCATCTTAATGCATCAAAGAAAGTATGCCTTAGAGCTTATTTCTAATTTGGGATTGGGAGTTCAAGACCAAGTATTACCCCAGTAGAGATAAATCAGAAACTTACAACTCATGATTTCGATGTCTTAGTTGGAAACAAATTCGATCCTTCCTTGATTGATATAGGTGAATATCAAAGATTAATTGAGAGATTGTTGTATCTTACATTGATTAGACCCGACATATCTTATGCAGTTCAAAGTTTAAGTCAATTCATGCAGGCTCCAAAAGAATCCCACATGAATGCAGCAATCAGAATAGAGAAGTATGTAAAGCAGTCACCACGAATGGGAATTTTGTTATCAACAAAGCCTACTGGTTCTTTGGAAGCTTATTGTGATGCAGATTGGGGCTCTTATGTGAACACTAGAAGGTCAGTCACTGGATACTTGATTAAATATAGGAATTCTCTACTTTCATGGAAATAAAAAAAACAGTCTACAATCTCAAGAAGTTCCATAGAAGCAGCGTACAGAAGTCTTACTTCCACAGTTGCAGAAATTACATGGATCATTATTTTATTCAACACACTAGATGTGCCTTTAACATTGCCTGTTCCCTTGAATTGTGACAGCAAAGCTACCATTCAAATTGCAGCTAATCCCGTGTTTCATGAAAGGACCAAGCACAGGGGCAGATCTATTAAGGCCCGTGGGGGTGGCACGCCATCGGCAAACTTTGACGGAAACTCTCTATATATAGTTGTATATATATATGGATATAGTTAAATATTTAATATGACACCCATAATAATAGAGGATTGTCTAGTCAGGTGGAAAAATGTTGCTTTTGTAGCCCCAAGGTCTTGTGTTCGAACCTGGCTAGCAATATTTGTTTTTTAAAATTATTTTTATTAATAATTCTTTCATTAAAACAAGGCAACCAACGCGCGTATCATGGCACAAACCCAGTTGCCTTTTGTAAAAGTAATCTTACTTTTTGATTTTTTTTATTTAATTGTTTAAAAGGTATAATCAAATACCTTTCATTAAAATTAAAATAAAAACCCTATTTCCAAAGGACCAAATCAAAACATCACTCTCTTGTTCTTGAGGTTTGCTGCAGCAGCTGCTTGCTCTCTCTCTCTGCTTGTTGCTTGCTCAGTTGCTCTCTTTGTAAGTTATTTTGAAAAATTATTTTTTTCTCTTTCTTTAGCCTAGAAATTTAAATTTGAAATTACCTTGATTTAGGAGAAGGTGTTCTAATTTTGTGAATTGAGATGGAGAATTTTTTCAAGAAGGTTAATTATTCTCAATCTAGTTCTAGTAATGTCAATATCAATCGTTCTTGTCTTATAACTGACCTCGATTTAGGTTCACTCTATTTCTGATTATGATCCTCGAATATGAGATGAAGTGAGGAAATATTATATTGAAAAAGGGACTTGTCAACCTATCTTGAAACCATATCCTTCAAGTGAAATAGGAGGTAGAATGCGTCAGTTTGCTTCAAGTTGGTTTAAAGGTTCGCATTCGACTTGGTTGGAGTATAGTGTGGAGAAAGATGCCGCATATTGTCCTTGTTGTTATTTGTTTAAAAATGAATTTGTTCATGAGACTACGGGTGATTTTTATGCATCAAAGGGTTTTAGGGGTTGGAATAAGGCTCTTGAAAGGTTTTGTTTACATGCCGGTAAAGTTAATAGTGTTCACCACAAATGTTACAATAAGATGCTAGATTTTTCAAATCATCGTCAATCAATTCAAGTTGTTCTTGACAAACATTCTCAAAAGGCAAAAAGTGAGTACCAAATTCGTTTGGAAGCTTCAATTGATGTGGAAAGACTTCTTTTGTATCATGGATTACCTTTTCGAGGTCATGACAAAAGTGAAGCTTCAACTAATCAAGGCTACTTTTTAGGATTTTTGCGGTGGCATGGAGACAAACATCCAGATGTGGGAAAAGTGATATTAGAAAAAGTACCACAAAATGATACTTTGACTTGTCCTATGATTCAAAAGAATATTGTCAATGGTTGTGCGAAAGAAACATTGAAAGTTATAATTGAGGACTTGAATGGAGATTACTTTGGGATATTAGTTGATGATTCCAAAGACATCTCACACAAAGAACAAATGGCTCTTGTTTTGAGGTATGTTGATAAGAATGGTGAAGTTGTAGAATGATTTATCGGTCTTGTCCATGTTGGTCATACATCGGCATGCTCATCGAAGAAAGAAATTTATTCTTTGCTTTCCAATCACTCACTAAGTCCATCCAAAATACGTGGACAAGGTTATGATGGAGATAGTAATATGAAAGGAGAGATAAATAGTCTCAAAACTTTAATTATGAAAGATAGTCCTTCGGCATATTATATTCATTGTTTTGCACATCAATTGCAACTAACACTTGTTGCTATTGCTAAAAAATATTTGGAAGTTGAAGACTTTTTTGATCATGTTACTAATGTGTTGAATGTTGTTGGAGGATCTTTTAGGCGTAGAGATTTACTTCGTCATCACCAAGCCAAAAATTTAAAGAAATTACTTGAGTCTGGTGAAGCTCATACCGGACAAGAATTACGTCAAGATCGTGGGCTTCAAAGACCGGGTGATACTCGTTGGGGATCACATTTTAAAACATTGAATAACTTTCTTGTTATTTTCTCATCTATTGTTCACGTGGTTGGAGTGATTGAAATTGAAGGTTCTACCTCAAGTGATAGAAATCAAGCGGAATATCTTTTGACAAAGGACAAAACATTCAAATTTGTTTGTATGCTTCGCTTGATGTTGAAAGTGTTGGCCATGTCAAATGAGTTGAGCAAGATTTTACAAAAAAAAAAAAAGATCAAGATATTGTTAATACCGTGGAGTTTCTTAGCATTTCAAAGAAAAGATTACAATATATGAGAGAAAATAGGTGGGAATCTTTGTTGGATGGTGTTTCTTCATTTTGTGATTCACATGGTATCTTAATTCCCAAATTAGAGGAGCCTTATTTTCCTGAAAAGTCAAAGCATAAATGTTTAGATGTTTATTATTCGCACCATTTGCGTGTTGAAATCTTTTGTGTTGTCATTGATGTGCAACTTCAAGAGCTTAATGATCGTTTTGATGTAGTGAGTAGTGATTTGCTTCTTGGGATGGGTAGCTTGAATCCTGTCAATTCTGTCTCTAACTTTGACAAAGATAGAATCATGACTTTAGCGAAGTGTTATCCAAATGAGTTTGATGATGGAAAGCTTCGAGATTTGAGTTATCAACTTGATACTTTCATAATTCATATGCGAGGTGGTAATTCCAAATTCTCCAACTTGCAAGGAATTCGTGACTTGGCAAAGACATTAGTTGAGGCAAATCTTGTGGAGACTTATTCACTTGTTTATTTACTTGTGAAGTTGGCTTTAATTTTTACCCATTGCTACGGCAGCTGTGGAAAGAGCATTCTCTTCCATGAAGCACATAAAAAATGAAGTGCGAAATAGTATTGGTGATCAATATCTAAATGATTGTTTAGTATGTTACATAGAGCGTGATGTATTTGCAAGTGTAAGTAATGATGTCATCGTTGATCATTTTCAGAATATGAAAACTCGTCGTGGACAATTGAAATGAATTATGGATATTATATTATGATATTAGTAATATTATTGAAAGATTACGTTTTGTCATTTTATTATTATTTATTTTAATTAATTGGTTGGTTAATTATTCTATAGATTGAAAAATGAATAATCCGATTAATTTAATCGATAAGTTTGCTTGGCACCCAGAGTGTCCGGATCCTGGATCCGCCTCTAACCAAGCATATTGACATTGACTGTCACTTTATTAGAGAAAAGGTTTTGAGTGGTCTTGTGGTTATCCGTTACTTATGCTCATCTGAGCAACCAACTGATGTTCTCACCAAAGGCTTGTGCAGGAATCAGCAAGAACATTTTCATATCACCTAGCTTGAATGGGGCTATTAGAGAGTATAATAAAGATATTTCAGATAGTTAATTTGAGGTTGAGTGCCATGTCACCAACAGTTAGTTGAATTGTTAGTTAGGTTGTTACAACTAATTAGTGGAAGGTTAGTTGATAGCTATACATGTTGACAGCTATACATATCAGATATTTTGTATTCAGTTGGTTAGTGGTAGTTTGTATATAAATAGAGGTGTAGTATATGAATTAGGAGTTAGTTCAATCATCATGTAGTAGTTTCTAATTTCATCTCTGTAACAGTTTGTGTGTGTATGAACTGATATGCTCTGAATTCACTCGTAAGCTAATTCGAATCAGTGTTTGATGTACAAATGAACAGATACCTCATCTGTCCTGAAAATAGATTCAATTAATCTACAAAGTGCCATGTAAGATTACTTAATTTCTAAGGATGTTGTACTCATTACTCTATCCATTTCCAATTTATAGTCTTTTTGAACTCGCTTTTTAGCAGAAGAGTTTATCAATATAGGGTGGAAAAAAAAAAAGAATATAGGGTGTACTATTTGTTCCAAAAACATGTGATGTGAAAGCACTTTGTTGACTTTGTGGTTTTAGGGTATAAAATGGAAGGAAATGGCATTGGATAAAGTAAAGATTAATCTCATGAAGTAAGATAAACTGCACATCCCAACTTTTGCGTTATAGTAAAAGTGAATAGTACATACGTTTTGGAATGCGCTTGAGAAAATATATTTTGAGAGCTAGAAATAGAGAATGTTTTTGCTGATCTATCACAATCACATCTATCATAGACATTGTTTTTGAGAGAAGTGTCAAAGATGTGAGACCTAAAGATTTGCACGAGATTTCTGATAAATGTTGGACATTTGCAATCTGTATGTACCTTTATAATATCTAAGCTGATAATTGGGCGTGCACAAGCTAGCTAGCTGTGTAGACATACAATCATTTGGTTTGTTTTGCTTCGAAGGTATGGAGACGATCCCATAATAACAAAAAGGACAGCCCACAGGGGGCTTGAGATTTTAAGAAACACACAATCTAAGATCACATAAAAGGACACAGCATGTGCCTATTGGCTTTCACTTTGCACTTTCTACTCCATTCATGTTACATGCTTCTCTACTTGTAAATACAGATCTGCTTAAACATCTTTCCTCTTATTGTGCAAGTTACGTATGATATATAGGAATAAAAAATGATCTAGCTAGAGTTTGAGAATGTTCTAGCGCTCTGAAATACGGACATTCTGATCGACCCAATTGACTCTCGTTCTGGTTTGGCGGAAAGGTGAAAAGCTACTAAATATCGTTGTAGGTGTTATGATTCGGATGGAATAAGCAAACCACAAGTAAAAGAAAAATAAGAACAACACACAGATTTAGGTGGAAACCCTTGCGGGAAAAACCACGGGCAGAGGCAGAAGAGGTTTCACTATGATGGAGAGAGAGTACAATGGAGAGACTGAATTTTCTGAATAACGAAAATAACCCATTAAATCGCACTTATATAGCACATGCGTACAAATAGGTCCTAGGACCAAAAATATGGATCGTACCCCAAAACTTTTAGAGCCGGATCAATAAAATTCGAATTACAACTCTAACAGTAGGATTAAACGATGTAATGGCATTCACTACTAATTTATTGCTATTGCTTGTACGATTTTGTGGAAGGGCCAAGAAAAAAGAGTTAATTTACCTACAGGGCCAACCTAACTGATCAAATTCATCAAGGCCCATTACTAGCTTCTACCTTGTGGACTTTTTTGTTACTAAATACTTGGCAAAGGGGTAAGTACACAAATACTTGCTTTCGAGGTCGCCATTTAACTTTAGCCTTCTTTTTAATTTTTTAACGTATTTATTCGCTTTGGAAACAATTCAAAGGTAGGTGACTAAGGTTGAAAATTCGCGATAGCTTTTAGGCTATCACATCTAAAATTTCAGTGATGTGTGTTTCCAGGCTTAAACAGAAGCATAAGAAGCAAAAAAGAAGCATAAAATTTTGTAATAAGTTACTCCCTCCGTTTCATAATAAATGAATTGTTGGATTTTGGCACACATATTAAGGAAAAAACATTAAAGACATAAATTTAACACATTTTTTATTTTTATCCCAAAAAAGAAAAAAGTTGATCTTGTAATACCTTTTTAAAAGTTAATTGGTTGTCAAATCATAAGGGCAAATTTGAAAAAAAAATCAATGAATCACTTATTTTGAAACACCACTAAATATTCCAACAATTCACTTATTCTGAAATAGAGGGAGTATCTAATACTCCCTCTGTCTCATAATAAATGAATTGTTGAATTTTGACACACAGATTAAGAAAAAAACATTAAAGACATAAATTTAACATAAGTTTTCATTTTTATCCCAAAAAAAGAAAAAGTTAACCTTGTAATACCTTTTCAAAAGTTAATTGGTTGTCAAATTATAAGGATAAATTTGAAAAAAAATTTAATGATTACTTATTTTGAAACACCAATAAATACCCCAACAATTCGCTTATTTTAAAACGGAGGGAGTATTGAATATCTTTGCGAAATAAAATAGAATGTTGTTCTAGTTAAATGGGGTGAATAAAATAGCAAGTTACCTGTAAGTGTTTTGCAAATCTAAACATTCCAAACACTTTTGTCATTTTTTTCATTAAATTGTTTGCTCCAATTTACACATGCATTATTTATTTTTAATCCTTAATGCTCATCATTTTATCAATACACTCACCGATTTGCAGATATGTAATTGTTTTTAATAAATATTTTCACTTTCTAAGAATTTCTTTTTTTGTCATATCAAACACCGTACTTTTTGTTTCTATTGAAATTTGGAATTTTAAACTCGAAAGTTCAATATTTGTACCACTTTATTAATAATCACTGGTATGAGGTGCCAAGGGAAGCAGATATTTATAGCTTCTGCTACTTGCTGATGTAATTATAGAACCACTTCCCTAGGTTCTACTCTTTTGTTACTCTTCCAGTTTTACCACCAAATGAACTAAATATATATAGTAAAAAACTAAAAAGAACCTTAGGTTAAAAAGAAAGTTACAGCGAGTTCCCTTCAATTTAATTATATAGGAAATTTTGTAGTGGGTCTCACCTCTCATCAAAGTTGATATTAATGGCAAGATTTTATTCACCTATAAGTTTTTAGTTTGATTCCATTAATTTGTTGCAAAAAAAACTCACACTAAGGGTGTGTTTGGTACGGAGGAAAATGTTTTTCTAGAAAACAAGTTGATTTCTTTCTTATTTTCTTATGTTTTGTTGGTGTCACACCCCTTTTTCAACATTCAAAAGATTAATTTTTAAATTCGAAAGGGTTTTATTATTAAGTAACCAAAAATGAAAATTCTGTTCCGAAAAAGATTTTTTATAATTAAACTCAGAGTCGCCACTTGGCATAATCCGGTGTACCAAGTCACTTTTGAAAAATTCTTTTCGAAATGGTTTGACTCTTTAAAACTGGTTTGCGAACAGAGATTCCAGCTAAGGAATTCTGTTGACCGAGAGGAAGGTGTTAGGCACCCCTCGATCCCGTGGTTTGACCAAGGTCGCTTGGCGGAGCGTATAGGCTAATTTGACATTATGAATATATAAACCACACAAAACATGCAAAACAATCAATCAAGCAAACAAGATAAAACAATCCAAAATTTAGTGTCCAGTCCAATTATACAGTCCAAAAATAAAAAATGTGTAAAAATAAATCCTACTCTAAATTAATTCTAGACTAATGCTCTACCCGACGCCTCGGGCCTTCATCACGAACGTCCTCCGGGTACATGATACCTCGGGACATTCCCCGGTGAATAAATATATACAGATACTTCGAGGCATTCCCCGGCCAAATTATACAATTGATTCAAAAGTGATAAAATCAAACCATTCAATCAAATTTCAAACATTCAATCAACCCACAATCTCTAGATTTTGCCTACCCGACCTACGTCTTGCCTATTCCAATTGGCGTATCTTGATACTACCAAATTCAATTAACGTTTATTTCAAGTCAAACAACTAATGAATCAAACTAATCAAAATTCACTAATTATATCAAGTTTTCAATTCTCGCCCCACTTATTCCATTTTTATACCAAATTCCAACGATTCAAGACAGTTATCTCAACAATCCACAACCATCTATTCAACGAAATCGAACACCAAATTAATGTCACCAAAATTCAACCACACATCAGGCAAATCAAACACGTATAGTAAAGAAAAATTAGAAGAGATAGAGTTGGACCTTAAATGGACTTTTATATGTCAGATTGTGTGATTAAAAAATGGAGCCGGATTCGAAATGTCCCGATTGAACCTCAAACGACAACCCCCAACTCGATATCCACTTCGAACTCGTAGTCCGATTGAAAACCCAATTTCCAAACAGAACTGAAGAAGAAATATCGAACCAAACGGGGTCAGTTTTGTAAAGAAACGAGAGGCACCCGTACTGAATTCCAATGGAGCCAACCATATAAAAATCTATAGAACCAACGCTAGTTTTGGTGTTTTTGGGGGGCTTAAACCGATCCGATTGACAAACGAAGACCAATTCCGGTGACCCCCTAGCACAACTCGACCGAATTCACCCCAAAAAATTAGAGAAAAACAAAGAGTTTTGGGCGATTTCGTGATGAGAACGATCAGACAATGAAAGATAAACCAATTTCGGTGAGCTCGAGGCCAAATTCGGCGAGTTTAGATCGAGCAACGACGAACACGGGTCACTTCCAGTGAGATTTCGCCAGAGAATATCCAGAAACTGACCAAACCTTGTTCAAACTCTCTTCATCCTCTCAATTTACCCTTACTGTACTCTACTCTCTCTCTTCGCCGCCCTCTTTTGATCTACTCTTTTCTCGTCATCTCACTGTGTTGTTATTCTTTGTGGTCTGTATCTGTGTAGTGTGTGCGTTAATGATGGTTTCTCGTGAGTGAGATCTGCTATGGTGAGGATGAGGGATCGTATATGGGTGAAGTATGGTGAATGGAAAATGTTAGTGGGGGTGTCTGTGAGTAGATGTTGGAGAAGAAAGTGAACTCTTCTTCTTTTTTTTGTGTGCTATAAGTGTGAGTGGAGAGTATTTTTTTTTGTCAGCTCTCTTTTTCTGTGTATGAAGTGTTGTTATATTGTGAGAGGAATTCAATTCTAGTGAGGTGAAGGTGGGGTAGTAAGGTAGGGTAGGCGGGGTAGAGGTAGGGTAGGTGAGGTGTAAGGATAAAGTTTGTTAGAATAGGATCAAAACAAGATAAAATTTGTTAAGGGTTGTTATTTTTGTCATTTTATGAAGGGTATAATCACGTGGGTAAGGGTGTATGATAAAGTGAGGTGAAAATGAGTAAAATTGGACTTGGGAGGGACAAAATTAGGTATCTACAGCATGCCCCCTTTGAATGTAAACATGAAGTATTTTAAGACAAAGAAGTAGACAACGAGACCAAATTTTGACCCGACCATTATTCAAAGAAAGAAACAGAAGGAAGAAAGACAATCGAATCCTGTCGGACATCCTATCTACCCAAGTCATGAGGAAGTCACAAGTATCTCAAAGGGTTGGAAGAGAAGTGGACTATACCGAGTTGGAGAGTCGAGTGAGGTTTCATTGAGGTTCTGGTCCGCGGCTCTATCATTACATCAAAAATAAAAATTACAAGTTAAAAACATAAACGAAATTACAAAATCCTATCTATGCAGCTTCTTCTGAACTTTTGACTTGAGTTTCATCACCCTATTCTTCAGGCGGGCTCCTGACTTACAATTTCCTCAACTTGTTGTTTGGCTTTCAATTGTTTCACCTCGTTGCTTAACTTTTCATTTATTCGCCCTGTGCTTCAGGTGGGCTGTTGACTTGATATTTCATCACCCTGTTCTTCAGGAGGGCTCCTGACTTGCTATTTCATCACCCTGTTCTTCAGGCGGGCCCTTGAAACCCAAAATTAAAACTAGAATGAAAATTATACCAAACAAAAATTATAGTAAAGTAGTATTTCATTTTTGAAAGCGTTGTCCCATTTTTCAGGAGGGTCCTGAACAGAAAGTAAAATCCCATTTTCCCGGAGGGTCTTGAACTGAAAGTAAATTCTCATTCTTCAGGAGGGTCCTGAACAGAAAGTAAAAATCCCATTTTTCAGGAGGATCCTGAGTAGAAACTAAAATCCCATTTTTCAGGAGGGTCCTGAACTGAAAGTAAATTCCCATTCTTCAGGAGGGTCTTGAACAGAAAGTAAAATCTCATTTTTCAGGAGGGTCCTGAGCAGAAAGTAAAATCCTATTTTTTAGGAGGGTCCTGAACAGAAAGTAAAATCTCATTTTTCTGGAGGGTCCTGAACAGAAAGTAAAATTCTCATTTTTCTGGAGGGTCCTAAACTGAAAGTAAAGTCCCATTTTTCAGGAGGGTCCTAAGCAGAAAGTAAAGTCCCATTTTTCAGGAGGGTCCTGAACATAAAGTAAATTCCTATTTTTCAGGAGGGTCCTGAATTGAAAGTAAAATCGCATATTTCAGGATGGTCCTGAACAGAAAGTAACATCCCATTTGCCAGGAGGGTCCTGAACATAAAGTAACATCCTATTTTCCAGAAGGGTCCTGAACATAAGGCAAAATCCCATTTTTCAGGAGGGTCCTGAACATAAAGTAAAATCCCAAACAAATATAATTATAAAGAGGTTTTATTCGCCAGAAAAGTAAAGTTTCAAAAACAGAAATTGAATTTTTGCCCCAGTTTATCATCAGAAGACTTTTGGAAAAGTCACATCATGCCTGCTTGCATGTTGCAATGATGAACCAAGACTCTAACTAAGAAATGCATCTCTTAAGAGTAAAATTAAATAACCAAGACTAGGAAGTGCATCTCTTAAGAATTAAAGTGAGGGATTCTAACTAGAAAGTGCATCTTCTAGAGATACAAGTTTAAGCTAAAAAGTGTGCCACCTGACAAATGAAAACTAGCAAGGAAGTGCTTCTCCTTAGGGTTAAGTGCGATAACTTGACTAGAAAGTGCATTTTCTAGAAATCAAGGGGACTGCTAGGAAGTGCATTACCCAAAAGAAAAGTTTGAATTACCCAATCAAAGAAATGTATCTCCTTACCAATGTTGCTTGAATTATCAAAACAAGGAAGTGCATCTCCTTACCAATGCCGCTTGAATTACCAAACCAAGGAAGTGCGTCTCCTCACCAATGCCGCTTGAATTACTCAAACAAGGAAGTGCGTATCCTCACAAATGTTTCTTGAATTAACCAAATAAGGAAGTGCTTCTCCTTACAAATGTTGCTCGAATTGCCTAAACAAGGAAGTGCATCTCCTTACAAGTATTGCTTGAATTAATCGAACAAGAAAGTGCTTCTCCTTACCAACACCACTAGAATTACCAAAACAAGGAAGTGTGTCTCCTAACAAATGTCTCTTGAATTACTCAAATAAGGAAGTGCGTCTCCTCAAAAATGTTTCTTGAATTAACTAAATAAGGAAGTGCTTCTCCTTACAATATTGCTTGAATTGTCCAAACAAGGAAGTGCGTCTCCTTATAAATACCACTTGAATTACCAAACAAGAAAGTGTGTCTCCTTACTAATGCCGCTTGAATTACCAAAATAAGGAAGTGTGTCTCCTTATGATAGCGCTTAAATTACCCAAAATAAGGAAGTGTGTCTCCTTACAAATATTGCTTGAATTGTCCAAACCAGGAAGTGCATCTCCTTACAAATGTTTCTTGAATTACCCAACAAAGGAAGTGCGTCTCCTTATCAAATACCGTTTTAATTACCCAAACAAGGAAGTGCGTCTCCTTATAAATATCACTTGATTACCAAACAAGGAAGTGCATCTCCTTACCAATGCCGCTTAAATTACCAAAACAAAAAAGTGTGTCTCCTTATGATAGCGCTTGAATTACCCAAAATAAGGAAGTATGTCTCCTTACAAATAGTGCTCAAATTGCCCAAACCAGAAAGTGCGTCTCCTTACAAATGTTGCTGAAATTACCCGAACAAGGAAGTGAGTGTCCTTACAAATGCCAATCAAATTACTAAACAAGAAAGTGCGTCTCCTTACAAATGTTGCTTGAATTATCAAACAAGGAAGTGAATCTCCTTACAAATGTTGCTTGAATTTCCCACACAAGGAAGT
The DNA here is from genome assembly GCF_002878395.1 of Capsicum annuum. Lineage (NCBI taxonomy): Eukaryota > Viridiplantae > Streptophyta > Magnoliopsida > Solanales > Solanaceae > Capsicum > Capsicum annuum. Next base: position 139,421,105 of record NC_061112.1, read on the forward strand.
GCATCTCCTTACAAATACCGCTTGAATTACCAAACAAGAAAGTGTGTTTCCTCACAAATGTTGCTGGATTTACCAAATAAGGAAGTGCGTTTCCTTACAAATATTGCTGGAATTACCCAAACAAGGAAGTGCGTCTCTTTATAAATGTTGCTAGAATTACCAAAATAAGAAAGTGTGTCTCCGTACAAATACCGCTTGAATTACCATAGGTTTGAATACCAAATATGTACAACAACATTGCCTCTTGCATTTGTAGAAGTGAGAATATTACGGCCCTTGATGTTTAGGCTTCGAAATCCTTGATTCGAAGGTAGCATGTGTTCCTATTTCATACAAAGAAAACTTGTTAGTTTAAAAATATGGTGGTTGGTTTGTGGCTTAGCTTTCACGGCAATCATTTTTCCACCATCACATTTAACCTTGCTTCCAACCATTAACATAGGTCGTTGACTTGTTGCATCATTGATCCAAACTCAGATTATTAAGAGTGACTCTGAAACAAATACAGTATCTCTGCTTTGTCATGGTCCTCAAATAAACCCTTTGAACCTTGGTATTTTCATGAATTCCCAGACTTGTTTGTTGACAAAATTTGTATGCCTTATTTTGGCTAACAATCATGTCTCTTTTATGTGCTGACTTTTTTCTTGCTTTGTGCAATTGGAGAAGCTGGTAGCAATTTTGAAATATTTCCTCACTTGTTTTGACAAGGACTTGAAAAATAAAAATAAAAATATAAAGAAGAAAGTAAAGACAATGAATGTCCCCATTTGAAACAAAGAAATGAAAAATTTATCTAAAAATGACTGTCAACTCTAATAATTATGCCATGCATTTTGAATTAATCTGCCTGATCATTCCATCCACACCTTCCACCCGTTGTTGTTGGGTTAATGGCCTTGCAACTGAGTTGCTTCCTTGGGCCAATTACATTCGGAGACCTCATTCGACTAGTGGCACCTTGAAGGGTTTTCGCCAACAAACCTCTCTTATTTTTCTCTCAGCTCACCATCGTCTTCTGGTGCCCGCAAGGGTTTTCATCGAGAAGACTCTCTCATTTTTATTTTTCTCAACTTACTATCGTCTTACGGTGCCCGTGAGGGTTTTCACCAATAAGACTCTCTCATTTTTATTTCTCTCTTGATTCCTTGTATTGAGGAAGATAGGTAGTTCCCAAATACATCATCATATCTCTTGCATGCTTTGCCTTAACATCCCCAAAGATTGATCTGAAAGTTTTTCTTTGGTTGTAACTTGACTTTTGGATAGGGTTAGAAAGAAAGGATGGCATGAGGCCCAAACGACACTTGAAGTGGGTTAGGACTTACAACTTTTGAAATCGACTCAAACAATGAGGATTAACTCATGCCCCAGTTTCTTTTAACTGGGTGATTCTAAATTATTTATTTGGTTGGACCGAGCTCTTAGTAGGGCAACCTACGTATCTCACCCCCGAGAGAGGAGAATCAGGTTATGCGTAGTTCTGGCAGCTTGTCCTTTTGCTTTGATCTGATTTTTCTTTTTTTTCTTTTATTCGCTCTTTTCACTTTGTGATTCTTTTTTTCTAACTCTATTTTTCTTGACACTCTTTTTTTGGAAACATTTTTGTCTCTTTTTTGTAACTTTTTGACTTTATCTTTTTACTCAACACTATTCTTTGAACTTTGCTTACTCTATCTTGATTCCATAAGAGGGGTATGAAAGAAAATAACACTAAGGCTCAAATGGGGTAAACAAAGAATGACACAATGTTTGGATAGCAGAATGAAATGCCTTCATCATATCAATCCTTGAGAATGCAAGTACATAACATGCAATTGGAAGTGAGAGATGAAGATCATTTGTGACATCTTTTTAAGCAGATTGAGTCTGTGCGTCACTATTTCTTCTGTAAACTCCACCTTTGTTGTACATTCCTCACATCAAATGACTCATGCTTTTGTGGAGTTGCTTATCTTCTTGTTTCTCTTGATATAGCGATCACACGTTCACTATTTGACCTAATTGGGACTTGCCTTTCGATCGATGACCAAGTTGTTCTTGTGATTCTCAAAATAATTGCCTTAACTTGTCACCAAATGTCTCAGCACTCTATCTATTTTCTCATATGCTCTCTTTTTCTAACTTTAACCCTCTAATTCAATGTTCATGCTTAAACTGGATTTTAAGCTGGCTGAAATTTTCACTAGCATGTCATATCACTAGAGCCAAATAAAATGTACTATGTAAAAAAAATAAACAAACAACACATATTTAAAACACAAAGAAAAATGGGACACTTCATTTAGTTGAAACAAAAGACAGAAGAGTTTGAACTTTAACAACAAAAGGACAAAACAAGATAGATCCCGAACTACAACCCTGAAATAATTCGGACAACAGAAAAATAAAACAAAACAAGCTACCATACCCCTTCCTGGTAAGGAGAGGGGTGATTTCTCAATTGCTCAGCCTGACAAATTAGCCACTGATTTGCATATCAACATGACTAGAGTTTTCCTCGCTGTCAATGTTCTGCACCATGATTGATTTATCTTGAATCATCTTTTCAATTTCTCTTTTCAAAGCACGACAATCTTCAATACTGTGACCCTGAACATCGGAATGATATGTACATCGTACATTAGGATCAAAACTTCTTGAATATGGGTCAGGAGTATAACCAAGGAGAGAAGTGATCATGCCCTGCTGTACCAATCTCTGGAATAAACTTGCATACGACTCTCCAATGGGAGTGAAATTATCTTTTTCCTTCCTCCCCTTTGCGAATTCTGGCCTCGGATGAAACTTGGATTTAGAGGTTTTTTGGTAAATTTGTGGGGGTCGAGGATGATGTTTGTCACACCCCTTTTTCACTCGAGGCGTCGAGTCGAAGGGTTTTTCCAATTAAAGTGACGGTTTTGAATAGAGATTATTTTTTATAATTTTCAGAGTCGCCACTTGGAATTGAGTTATGGTGTTCCAAGTCACCTTATTGAATCCCTAATCAAAAGGAAATGACTCTTTGTTGGTCTGCGGAAACAGAAGACTGGGTAAGGAATTCTGTTGACCGAGAGGAAGGTATGAGGCACTCCTCGAGTCCCATGGTTCTAGCACGGTCGCTTTATTGACTTATCTTGTCTTAAATTAATAAATTGTGTTAAGGCCTAATTTCGCTCATTTTTATTATTTCCGAAAACTTATCTATTATTTTATACTAATTAAATAAATTGATAAAATTAATTTTTTTTTTAGAAAAATATTTATCAAAGTGCATTATTGCATCTTTGAATTTTAAAATATCTCGAAAAGATGCGTACACCGCATTCTTAATTGAGACGAATATTTTAAACATGCCTAAAATTTTATCTAACATTAAAACTAAAATTTTATCTAACATTAAAACTTTGATTTGTTATTTATAAATTCATAAAAATCTTAACTAGAATCTTTAAGCAAATTTATTTAAAGCAGTTAAATAATAAAAATATTAAACTTTGTTAATGACAATGAATAATAATAATAATAAAAAATTCCATTCAAATTTGTCAATTAATTTAGATTATTAAACTTTATTATTAATAATGAGACACAATAAATAAAATAAAATAATATAATATAAATGCACAACTAACCATATTATAGTCTTATTATATTAATTTTAAAAATAATTCAATAGATCTACTTTTTTTTATTAATATAACTTAAATTATTAATTATTAAAAATAACAAGTCAATTTTTCCAAGATTCATTATGACACAAATAACAGACAAGTTGGGGAGAAAAACAATGAAACCGTATCTGATCTCCGGCGAACCTTCACCGGAGTCAACTTCCGATTTTAATTTTTTGATGATTTAATGGCTGATCTGGATCGAAACAGTGGAATACGAGAGTGGAGTTGCGTTAATCAACGAAGGGTGGCCGGCAACGGAGTTATCGCCAATGGGATGTTTCCGGCCAGATCTGGCCTTCCCATGGTGCGGCAGGGGTCGGGAGAAGGGGAGAAAGGGGTCAAAACGGCGCGGGGAAAGGTGTTTTCCGGCGACGGAGGGAGAGAAAGGGATAACGGGAAAGGGGATTTGGGGATGGTGCGTGACGGAAACTAGTAGAAGCGCGTTTACCGGTGATTAAATCCGGCGAGATGTGGCGGTTTAGTCACGGGAGGCGATGGAAAAAGAGCGGTGGTTGGGTCGGTTTTCAGTTAGTTTCCAGCGGATTTTTATTATTATTATTATTATTATATATATTTTTTTAATAAAATAAAATAATAATAATAATAATAGATAGAGATAATAATAAATAATAATAATAATAAATATAATAATTAATTAATTTTATATCTAACAAAACAAAACAAGAATTTATAAATGAAAAAAAAACAAATATAATAAAATAATATTAAAACTATTAATTTATTTATTAAAATTTATAAAAGAAACATATATTTTTAATTTTTATATTATTTAAAGTTAGAATAAAAATAAAAACAAAAATCAAAATAATATGTGATTAAATATAAAAAAATAATATATTTAATATCGATAAACAAGTTAAAATTTAGGGAGGATAAAAAATTACGTGTCTACAATGTTGAGGGACAGGTGCATGCCATTGTGGATAAGCAGACGGATGGGTAAACAATTGTGCATTATTCAAAGGACATTGAGGAAGTGGAATGAAACTCCTTGGATTTTGAAAAGAGGCATCTTGTTGCAGATGAGTAAGTGGATTTGATATGTAAGCTCGGGATTGAGGCTGACAGTATTGTTGAGTTGGACCTCTCAAACTCTGCTTTGGCCCTGGCACGACAATAGGTGTGTTTCCCTTCTTCTTTCCTTCAGTTTCCCTGGATTGATTGCAATATCGTCCCAAATGTTTCACAAAATCCTTCTGTCCATCATGTTCCTCAAATTTTGATATCTCAAAGATTAGAGGAAGGTTAGCACTTGAAGGCATGCGCCAGTCTTTGTATGAAACATCTTCTTTACCCGTAGGTCCTAGAGAATTTTTCATAGCATTTCCTGCACTTTTCATTTTTCCAACTATTTTCTCCGACTCTTCTGGCACACTGGACTTCCTGTTAAGAAATTTTGATGGTTCAGTTAACTTAAAAGCAGGCTCAGGAGTACAACAATGATCACCAAAAGTATTGAATATAAGTTCACTAGCAGCATGGGGACGCACAACCATTGGGCGAGCCAGTGTGGAAGTCCCAGTAGAGGATTGAGCAACAAGATCGCAGACGACATGTGGTGTTGTGAATGTAGCAGGCTTACGCTGAGGAGCTAGAGGAAAAGTGGTGGAAGTATTGAGATGCTTTTGGCTTGGAATGAATTCTGAGTCATGTTGCGGTGCATGAACAACAGTAGAAAACTGACTTTGAGATTTTGGTGGAAAACTTGAGGTATTTGTCGGATCAATAAAGGGAAATGGAGGAGGAGGCAACCCACTGGCCCAAGCTCGATACATTTCTGTCATTTGTTGTCTTAGCCTCCTGACCTGTTGCTTTAAACTGTCATTTTCCTGATTCTTTGTTTGATCCATGATGTCACTCTCTATATCTTTGTTGAACATAACTAACCCTTTGGATTTGGTGTAATGTGAAGGACCATCCAGAATGCCACAAACCAACCACCTTAAACTGACTCAACATAAAACAACAAATGTGTTAGAGTTCAACACTTTTTCAAAACCTCTTTTTTTTTAAAAAAGATCACCGAACCCAAGAAGGGCGCCTACGTATCTCACTCCCGAGAGAGGAGAATCAGGTGTGTGTAGTTCGTGAAGCCGTGCCAAAATGGCCAATTGAACTCTTTGTCCTCTTTTTTTCCTTTTTTCTTGAAACTTTAAGAAGATAAGAAAATAACAAATTGTCAAAAGAATTGACTAAAATCTCTTTTTTTTTTTTTTGCATTTTTTGGGCTTAATATCCCTAAACAAAGTGAAACCTATGTTTACCAAAGAAACTCTTTTTGGGTTTTCAATTTTGAATTTCATGCGAAAATGAAACTTGAACCTATGAAAGGAAAATCTTTTTGTAGTTTTATCTTGAAGATGTATATGAAACACCTACTCTAAATCAAGAGTGAAGAAAAATATTTTTTTGAATTTTTGAAATAAGATCCCCGAACCCACAATAGGTTGCCCACGTATCTCACATCCCAAAAGAGGAGAATCAGGGGTGCGTAGTTCGTCCAGATTGGACAATTAATGATTAACTAATAGATTGACCATAACTTAAGAGACACAACCAAAGACAAACAAATCAAATCTTTTTTTTTGGATTTTTAATTAGATACTTCAACTAAAACTGACACCAACAATTACGAAGGAAAATCTTTTTGGCATTTTCACTATATAAGAATGTACAAAGCTTCTATTGAAAGAAAAAAATATTTTTGGAGTTTTCGAATTATGAATGCTTACTAAAGAAATGAAAGGAAAATTTTTTAACGTTTTTGATTTTTTGGGAAATGAGTGCAAAAAGTAAAAAAAATATATTTTTTTTAATTTTTAAATTGTGAAAAACAAAAGCCATAAAGAACCCTAAAAACTACCAAATCTTTTTTTTTCACTCTTTTTTTCTTCTTTTTTTCCCAACAATTTCTTGCCTATACACTTTGCTTCTAACTCATGTTTTTGCCCAAACCAGTCGGTCAAATAACCTCGTTACCCTCAAAGATACAGCATTTAGCACGTAGGGATGCCTTAGAGGTGAGTCTCCTACAAAGGGTCAAGTGGTCCCTACTAGGTCTTCAATATGATGCACATAAGCATGACCTAAAGGCTGACCTACGTTAGGGTTCACTAACAAGGCTGTTCGGGGGAGCGTAAGGTCGATAGTGGCTGCTTTGCTTTCCACATACTCCATAACACCGATGGCTCCCCTCCCCCCTCTAAAATAAGGGTGACTCAACTAGAGGTCGTGTACAACACGTGTACTATGCACTTATTGCAGAAAAAAGGCCTAGGGGTAGACACATGATGCCAGATATAAAAGCAGTAACATATAGGATAAATACTGTACACAAAGAGCATGAAAACGCACAACAGTGATAACAATAATACAAACAATAATCACAAACAATGTTTATACACCCATAATGCCAAACAAAGCCGATACGACTCCAAAAATAAGACTGAATTCTGAAAAGTTCCCCAGCAGAGTCGCTAGAGCTGTCACACCCCTTTTTCAACATCCAAAATATTAATTTTTAAGTTCGAAAGGATTTTATTATTAAGTGACAAAGAATGAAAATTCTATTCCGAAAAGAATTTTTTATAATTAAATCCAGAGTCGCCACTTGGCATAATTCGGTGTGCCAAGTCACCTTTGGAAAATTCTTTTCGAAATGGTTTGACTCTTTAAAACTGGTTTGCGAACAGAGATTCTGGCTAAGGAATTCTGTTGACCGAGGGGAAGGTGTTAGGCACCCCTCGATCCCGTGGTTTGACCACGGTCGCTTGGCGGAGCGTATAGGCTAATTTGACATTATGAATATATAAACCACACAAAACATGCAAAACAATCAATCAAGCAAACAAGATAATACAATCCAAAATTTAGTGTCCAGTCCAATTATACAGTCCAAAAATAAAAAATGTGTAAAAATAAATCCTATTCTAAATTAATTCTAGACTAATGCTCTACCCGACGCCTCGGACCTTCATCACGAACGTCCTCCGGGTACATGATACCTCGGGATATTTTCCGGTGAATAAATATATACAGATACTTCGAGGCATTCTCCGGCCAAATTATACAATTGATTCAAAAGTGATAAAATCAAACCATTCAATCAAATTTCAAACATTCAATCAACCCACAATCTCTAGATTTTGCCTACCCGACCTACGTCTTGCCTATTCCAATCGGCGTATCTTGAAACTACCAAATTCAATTAACGTTTATTTCAAGTCAAACAACTAATGAATCAAACTAATCAAAATTCACTAATTATATCAAGTTTTCAATTCTCGCCCCACTTATTCCATTTTTATACCAAATTCCAACGATTCAAGACAGTTATCTCAACAATCCACAACCATCTATTCAACGAAATCGAACACCAAATTAATGTCACCAAAATTCAACCACACATCAGGCAAATCAAATACGTATAGTAAAGTAAAATTTGAAGAGATAGAGTTGGACCTTAAATGGACTTTTATATGTCGGATTGTGTGATTAGAAAATGGAGCCGAATTTGAAATGTCCTGATTGAACCTCAAACGACAACCCCCAACTCGATATCCACTTCGAACTCGTAGTCCGATTGAAAACCCAATTTTATAACAGAAATGAAGAAGAAATATCGAACCAAACGGGGTCAGTCTTGTAAAGAAACGAGAGGCACCCATACTGAATTCCAAATGAGCCAACCCATATAGAAATCCCTAGAACCAACGCTAGTTTCGATGTTTTTGGGGGGCTTAAACCGATCCGATTGACAAACGAAAACCAATTCTGGTGACCCCCTAACACATCTCGACCGAATTCACCCCAAAAAATTAGAGAAAAACAAAGAGTTTTGGGCGATTTCGTGATGGGAACGATCAGACGATGAAAGAGAAACCAGTTTCGGTAAGCTCGAGGCCAAATCCGGTGAGCTTAGACCGAGCAACGACGAACATGGGTCACTTCCAGTGAGATTTCGCCAGAGAATATCCAGAAACTGACCAAACCTTGTTCAAACTCTCTTCATCCTCTCAATTTACCCTTACTGTACTCTACTCTCTCTTCGCCGCCCTCTCTTGATCTACTCTCTTCTCTCCATCTCACTGTGTTGTTATTCTTTGTGGTCTGTATCTGTGTAGTGTGTGCATTAATAATGGTTTCTAATGAGTGAAATCTTCTATGGCGAGGATGAGGGATAGTATATGGGTGAAGTATGGTGAATGGAAAATATTAGTAAGGGTGTCTGTGAGTAGATGTTGGAGAAGAAAGTGAATTCTTCTTCTTTTTTTCTTGTGCTGTGAGTGTGAGTGGAGAGTATTTTTTTTTGTCCGCTCTCTTTTTCTGTGTGTAAAGTGTTGTTATATTGTGAGTGGAATTCAATTCCAATGAGGTGAGGGTGGGGTAGTGAGGTAGGGTAGGTGGGGTAGAGGTAGGGTAGGTGAGGTGTAAGGATAAAGTTTGTTAGGATAGGATCAAAACAAGATAAAATTTGTTAAGGGTTGTTATTTTTATCATTTTATGGAGGGTATAATCACGTGGGTAAGGGTGTATGATAAAGTAAGGTAAAAATGAGTAAAATTGGACTTGGGAGGGAAAAAATTAGGTGTCTACAGTTGGTGGATGAAAAATCTTTCCTAGTATTCGGTTGGTGAATGAAAAAATATTTTTCAAAAAATACATTTTGAGTGTTTAGCCAAAGCATAAAAATACATTTTAGAATTCTTTTTTAAAAAATAAACTAAAAAAATTAAATCTTTTTTTGGGAAAGGGGTTGGTAGGCGGGTGGGTGGGAGTGTCGGAATAGGCAGTAGGTGTGGGGTAAGAAAAAGTTTTGAATTTTTTTTGTTAAAAAAAATTAGGAAAGGGGGGGGGGGGGGGGGGGGAGGGGGGGGGGGGGGGGGGGGTAGGGGAGTGAGGGGGGAGGGGGAAGAAAAAAATTTTAAAAATATTAAAAATAATTTTTTTTTTAAGGTTTGGGGGTGTGGTGGGGGAAAGGGATGGGAGAGGGGGGCGGTTAAGGGGGGGGAAGGGGAGGAGTGTGGGTAAGAAATGACCTTTTGGACCCCTGTACTATGTCGGTATTGTAAGTTGGACACTTCTACTTACATGTTTGTCATATGGACCCCTAAACCCACTAAAAAATAATATTTTAAACCCTTTTTTGGTAAGTATAACACACTCTCCCCCACGTCAGCTGCCACGTCTGTCGCCTGACACGTCCTTTAAAAAAAAAAAGAATAAATAAATAAATAAATAAATAAAGTATTACATTAAATTTTAAGTTATTTTTAAAATTCTACATAACAAATTAAATATTAAATTTAATTTAATTAAATAAGAAAAATTTATAAATTGTAGAAAAAATTGAATAATCATGTTTTTATTTTTGCTCACAAATTAAACATCAAATCCATTTCAAATAGTTAAAATTCTTCTTCAACTAATTTAAATTTTTAACTATAAATTCATATATACAAACATACTAAATTTTTATTTTTAAATTTGAATATTTTTAACAAATTCACAAAAAGTTTAATTTTTTCAATCGAAATTCACTAATTTTTTTCAATATTCACTATCACTCACGTTCAATTTAAATTTAAATTTTAATCCCCAAAAAAATAAAAAAATTTCAAATTTAAATTTTAATTAGAAAAATGAAAAGAATTGAATTGAGAGGAAAAATTAAAATAAAAAATAAAAAGTGAACATATGTGTGTGGAGAAGGGGGGCTAGAAGAGTATTGGAGTGGGGTGTGGGGGATGAAAGGGGATGGGGGTGGTGTGGGGATGGGGCTGGGAGGGGTGTGGGGGCTGAGGGTGGGCTGGTGGGGTGCGGGAGATTGGGAACGGGCTGGGGTGGGGGTGGGGATGGGGGTGGGAAAGGGCTGGACGGGGCTGGTGGGGTGTAGGGGGTTGGGAACGGGCTCGGGTGAGGTGGAGGGGTTGAAGTGGGGTGGGATGGGCTGGGTGGAGCGGTGGGGGCGGGGTGGGGAGGGGGGAAGGGAAGGTTTTTGTTTTAAAAAAATATATATTATTTTTAAATTTTTAAAAATATTTTTAAATTAAAAAAGATGGAGGAAAAAAAGAGCCTTTTTTATTTTTTTAATTTTAATATTTTTTATTTTTTAAAAAAATTATTTTATAGGAGGGCCTGGGGTGGGGTGGGATGGGGCTGGGTGGGGGGTAGGGACGGGCTGGGGTGGAGTGGGGAAGGGTATTTTAGAAAAAAAGTTATTAATTTTATATTTTAAAAAAACTTTTTAAGAAAATGGAGGAAAAAAAGATCCTTTTTTTATTTTTTTTAATTTTAATATTTTTTTTTAATCATTTTAATGTAAAATTGGCAAAAAAATTGACCCTCATTCGCACCCCCAGGCAAGTGACTACACTCTCCTAGTCCTAGTCACCATTTCAATGTCATATAGGCGAGGCTAACGGTCAAAGGGTGCAAAATGTTGCTTTTTAATGGGTTTAAGGGTCCAGATGACAAACATGTAAGTAGAAGTATCCAACTTTCAAAACCGACATAGTACAGGGGTCCAGAAGGTCATTTTTCCTTTTTAATTAAATGTAGATATTGTTTTTTGAAGGGGGGTGGTAGGGGTAGGGTGGGGTGGGGTGGGGGTAGGTGATGGACTAAGAAAAAAATTTGAAATACTTTTTAAAATAATTGAATTTTTGGGGGTGGGGGTAGGGGGTAGGGTGGGGTGTAGGTAGGGGTGGTGTCGGGGTGATAGGGTATTGGGGCGGGCTAGATGATTTTGAAAAATGTATGAACATTTCAACTTTAAAGTGAGGTTGAAAGAAAGTTTTGGAAAAAAATATCCTTACTTTTTGAAGGGAAGTCATTTTCCTTAGATTTAAGGAAATAAGTTGGTTTGCAAAACATTTTCCAAAACATATAAGTCAACCAAACATAAGAAAACTGAAAAACTGTTGAGATTAGCAAGATTAATTATTTGTATTGCTGGTGCACCGTTAGTGGAGTTAGTTAGTTAGTTACTTATGTGCCAGTTAATGTACAGCTAAGCAGTCACAATCAGTGATATTTTGTTTTCTTCCATTTTATTCATCTATATGTACTTCTCTTTCACAGTGGAATACATTTTGAGTGTTTTCAGTCTTTCTATCTCAATTTCTAAAATGTTCTTCTCAATTGCTCCTCTGTAAGCTCTTCATCTATGTCTTCTATTTAACTTCATTGTTGAGTTCTGAGAATCATAAACTGTAATCTCAATATGGTATCAGAGCCAGGTTAGCTCGAGTCGCGATCAACGGATTCACATCAATAATTTCAGATATTGTTCGTTGTTCTTCCCCAATTTTAGAACTTGTTCATTGTTCTTCCCCAAATTTCAAAAATTGTTCATCATCTTCATATTTTTTAAGAAATTGTTCATTGTTTCTTCCCCAATTCCAGAAGTTGTTAGTTAATTTTGCCTTTTTACACCAATTCATCTTCAATTTTCAGCTTTATGGCCTTGTGTTTTCAATCCTTGAACTCAATTGCTCTATTTCCTCCACTTTGAAATTGCAACTTTATTCAGATTTCCAACCATTTTAATGGCAATCGAGATCGATTGTTTGTCTACACCCAATGGTGAAAGATCTGATCACTTTAACCTCGATAATTCATCTGCTTCTCCACTCTATATGCATCCATCGGATAATCCAGGAGCCATGCTAGTACCAGTAGTCTTCAATGAAGTAGGATACAGATCCTGGAGAAGAGGTGTTATAAGGTCACTTTTCATAAAAAAATAATTAGGTTTCATCAATGGTGAGGTAAAGAAATTAGATCTGGGGTCACCTACATATCGTCAATAGGAAAGGTGTGATGATATGGTGACATCGTGGATTTTGAGCTCTTTGGCGAAGGAAATTATAGATAGTGTGAAATACATAAGCAATTCTGTAGAACTGTGGACAGAACTTGAAGATCGCTATGATCAAACTAATGGTGCAAAACTCTATCAGATATAGAGGGAAATAAATGACATGTCACAGGGAACAATGGACATCACTACCTATTACACAAAAATAAAGAAGTTATAGGAGGAATTAAGCGCACTACATATACATTCTCAGTGTCGTTACAACTACACCTGTGGTGCCAAGGAAAACTCACATAAAGCTGAGCAAGACAGAAGATTGATACAGTTTCTCATGGGACTGAATGAAGTATATACTGCAATTCGAGGCAACATACTTATGATGAATCCCCTATCATCACTTACGCAGGCATTCTCACTTCTGATTCAAGAGGAGAAATAGAGAGAAATTAAGCCCAACATCCAATCATTTGTTGAATCTATGGTCCTTAGCACTTCATCTTCCTCAAGTTATAGTGGGAAAGGAAATTTTTGAACAAATTACTCTACTGGAACTAGTGGGAACATGGCTAGCAGTAGCTATAGTGGAGGTAGTAATCATAATAATCATGGAGGATACAATGGGAATGATAATCACAATAACTACAGTCACAATGGAAATACTAGGAATCGACCTACTTGTGAATACTGCAAGTGAGTTGGACATACTAAGGACAAATTCTACAAACTTCACGGCTATCCACAAAATCAACCATCTCACACTCAGAATCACCAACAATACTCCAGTCAAAACAGGTTTGACAAGGGGAAGAGAATAATGGCTAGTGTGCAGGAATCAAGTACAGACTATGATTGGTGATCCTAACATGAATCTCACTAAAGAGCAGTATGATCAAGTTCTTAGCTTGTTGCAACATTTCCAGATTCAAGGTGAACATAGCAGAGATAATCTTAATGCCTCAGGACCTGCCAATGGAATAGTGAACTTTGCAGGTATAATAGTTTGCACTTCTTCCATTAATTTTGGCAATCTATCTTGCAAGTGTTTTCATAACAAACCTGATGCTTGGATTCTGGATTCAGGGGCATCTAACCATATGACATTCAATAAATCCTTACTTACCAACATTACTATCTTATTGCAACCCCTGCTAGCTAGTCTCTCAAACAGATATAGGGTAAAAGTAACTCAAATTGGTACCGTGACACTTGCTCCAAATATTGTCTTGCATAGAGTTTTTTTTCCTTCCTCCAAGTATAACCTAATCTCTATTCACTCTTTATAAACCCATTCTAATAGCATTGTTGCATTTTCAAACTATTCTTGTCTACTACGGTGTCACGCTTCAAATCCTATTGGTGCGGACTGACACCCGTAATCGAGAAGGTCCGGGAGAACCATCTCATAACCTTATACTTCCCATGCATACCTCTATGCCAACCTGAAATTTGGACAGCATCATGTCGCATATAAAAGGAAATAATCACCTGTATAAGATCGAGTACACATATATATGTATATATAATACTTGGCCGTTGGAGCCATCACGTCTATTAACAAAACACCACATTTACTGTACATTAGGTCTACAAAGCCTCTAGACAATACACAAAGTTTAACTAAGGTCGGGATACACCCCGTCATATAACTAACTTCGATACAATACCAAAAGTGATTGGATATGACATGAAAAGCCCCGAAGCAAACTGGAGCTCATCAAAAGCAACTAGATATCCTGGCTCCTACTTGTGCGGTGTATGAGCTGAGGTACCTGTGCCTGCAGTATGAAATGCAGGTCCCCCGTGGGGGACGTCGGTACAAAATATGTACTGAGTATGTAAAGCTGTAGATAATCACATGTGATATAGGAGCTCAATAGAAATCAGAAACAAGTGAATAAATCATAATAGGAGTGGACCACACTTACTAGAACTTGTGACAACCTGTACATTGTATTTATTCAATCACTTTTCCTTCGTTCTTATCATCTTTGTAATCATTACTGTACTGTACTGTGACCATTAGGCTGCCTCCAGTACATATCAACTGGGATCGACCCATGCTAGGCTTATGCCCCTGGGATACCACCCATAAACACATAACTAGGGATCGACCCATGATAGGCTTATGCCCCTGGGATACCACCCGATAAGAGAGAACTTCCATCACTTAGTTCAATTAATCTTTGAGATTGTTATTTCGATCGCCACCACATTTTTGATACTTTGAAACAATGATACATCAATAAGAGACATATAAATAGACCATCAATGCAATAACAATGAAGTAAGAACTCACTGGCATATCAATAAAGTGTTTTGGAGTCATCAATGCCATAACAATGAAGTAGGAACTTATTGGTATATCAATGAAACGTTTTGGAGTCATTAATAGCACATGAATCTTGTTCGAGTAACCGGATACCTTCTAACATTCATTAGTACAATAAACATGTAAGATTTGGAAAACAAGTAAGTATTGGAATGTCTTGACATCTTGTAGGGTGGGAACAAGTTCATTGGTAACGTAGGACATCATACAAAACCATTATGGATCACATGTTATTGAATAACTTTGGAAACTTTCTTAATAGAACAATTGTTCACTTTCATGCCAAAGATATGGTATAGAGTAAGCTTTACATACCTGACTGTCAACCTTCAATACTAGTCCCAAATGGACTTCTCGTCTTTTCGGATTACTTATTTACAATTAACATATATAGCACTCTAGTATTAGTGACCAAACGTCACAATTCAATTATTTGAATTCACCAAATTAGTGGTTAAGTAGTAAACCTTAATTACACCATAAAGGGTGTCACTTTAACCTTCTTATACTCTAATTACATTTACATGTCATCCATATTCATACAACATCCTCCAATATAAAGTTTGAATTCATTTATCCTTCCAACCAATCCATTAAACCAAATTGAGCCATAGACATAAATAATCATCAATTCAATAGTATATCACCATATCCACCTTCCATAACTCAATTACCATATCCACCTTACATAACCCAATTAACATATCCTCCTTCCACAATTCAATACAACCAAACCATGCAAAATAGTCCATAACCTTATTTTCATCACCTTTCAATAACAACCAATACATATAATCCTCTATCACACATATACATATGGAAGAGAACAAAGGCAAACAATATTCATACCTTAGAATTCACCTCTTGATTATGCAATCCTGTTTGCACAAATAATAGGTGCCGTTCGAAGCTCTCGAGATGACAAACTCAGTTATCAGATTACTTTTGAATTTCTACAGTTGAATCAAAAGTAATTTAAAGGTCAAATTTGGCTAGGGTTTGTTCTTTCTCAATGATTGATGATGAAAATGAGTTTTTGAACTCATATACATGTATATGTACACATATTCCCATCCATAATATCATAGGGAATGACCAAAGTGCCTTTAAAATTTAAATAATGTCAAATCTGTCCTTTGGTGGACTGTTTTGATAAGCTAAAGTAGATCGACCATAACTCTTTGCTCCGATATTGTATTTGGGTGAAATTGGTACCGTTGGAAAGATAATTCAAAGGGCTTTCATTTCATATAAAGTAGGCAACCCATTTCATCCTGTACAAGGAGCTATGATCGTTTGAAGTTGACCCTAAAAATCTATTTTGAGAGGCTGAAGTAAAATGAGTATAACTCCTTACTCAGACGTTGGAATTGGATGAAACCAATTGCATTGGAAAGAAGACTCAAAGATCTTTCTTTTCATAGGTCTTAGATCTCCCAGTTCATTATATTAAGGGAGTTATGATCGTTCAAAGTTGACCCAAAAAATTGGCTGGCCTCAGCTGCACATTTACTATTCCCAGTATCCCGGCCACCATTTTATAGTTTCGAACGTGCTCGATTATATCCGAAACCTATCCATTTTTGGAAATCTTTATATCGTTGGAAATCTTATTCAATAACCTTCGTATGGAACCATCGACGGGCAAATTCCGATATAAATAAAATAAAATAAAATTAATTCCATATAAATAAGACCAATACACGTACTTGAATACGCCAATACACGTACTTGAATACGGGGTGTTACATACAGGCCCTTTCAATGAAGAGGCCTTTGGAGATTAGTACAGCCAAAGATGGCATATATGGCATCTATCGTCTATGTCCCACATATTTGAAGAACAACAACTCACTCTCATCTGGACACACAGATCACATTACTTTCGTCTCCTCATGCTACACACATAGACCAGATTACAAGCTTCATTCTAACAAAACTTGCAGTTCATATGTTCATCGTAGTTTTCCTCTTCATTTCAATAATGCTTGTAATCCATCTGTTCAAAACAAACGTTTCCCTGCCACTGAATATGGTTCTAAAGTTGTTCAAAATAAAGCTGTTGTTCATGATAAATCACACTCTGTCTCTTTAAATACATACTGGTCTCATGGAAATGATGTTAATGTCTTGTGGCAAATAGACTTGGGCATGTGCCATTTGGAAAGATGAGAGAAATCCATAACTTACCAAATAATTTTTCCCCTAAACAACCATTTCTTTGTTCTATATATCCCATGGCTAAACAAGAGAGGCTCTTTTTTCCTCAAAGAAGCACCAGTTCCACTGAAGTTTTCTAATTATTGCATGTAGATTTATGAGGGCCCTTCCATACAATGACCCATGATAAGTTTAGATATTTCATCACCTTGGTAGATGACTACAGTAGGGCTACCTGCACACAACTCTTAACCTGCAAGGATAATACTGTGGAAGTCATTAAAGGTTTCACTATCATGGACGAAAATTAATTTAAGACCACAATTAAGTCCATCAGATCTGATAATAGACAGGAGTTTGTCAATACAAAAGCAACATCATTTTTTCAATCCAAGTGAATTATTCACCATAGAACTTGTCCATACACACCACAACAAAATGGTGTGGTGGAAAGAAAACACAAGCATATACTAGAAACTGCTAGAGCCCTCCCTTTTCAATCCAAACTTCCCATAAAATATTGGGGAGAATGTGTTTTGTACGTCACTTACATCATCAATAGACTACCCTCTAACCAAATAAAGAACAAATGTCCATATGAAATACTTTATAAAACAAAACCAACATATTCACATTATGAAGAGTTTTGGTTATTTGTGTTATCCTACAGTCCCTAAACCACATAGAGATAAATTAGAACCTCGAACTACCCCTCATGTCTTCATTGGGTATCCTCATGGTGTCAAAGGTTATAAAGTGCTTAGTCTAGCCACTAGACAGGTTCACATTTCCAGAGCTGTTGCTTTTAAAGAAACACTTTTTCCTTTTGCTATAGATCCTAATCTTACGTCATTTCCTTCTATTCTAACTTCTTTTCATTTATTGATTACACTCCAAATTTTGTGCACCAAAATAAATCTGATAACTTAGGTAGATATGATGGTGAAGGTAGCATGACTCATACTACAGAACTTCCTCCAGATTCTACTGTTCCCATTCCTCATATTTCTATAATTGATAGTCCATGTAATGCTCTTGATCCACCTCATCCACAAAGCAGCACTAGACAACCAACCATAGTACCAAGAAAATCTCAAAGAGGTAGTAAACTTCCTGGTTACTTACATGATTACATACTCAAATTACCAAATCTCAAACCTGCTTTAAACAGATCCACATCTCTTACTATTTTCATTTCCCATTGCAACCATATTTCTCCTGATGCCTTGAATCCTGAAAGCTTGAGCCTTGTGAATAATATTTGTACTGATAGTGAACCCACTTCATATGGAGAGACATCTATGTACCCTGCATGGCAAGCTGCCTTGAATCAGGAATTTGAGGCACTGCACTTGAATCATACTTGGGATCTAGTACCACTAACTCTAGGCAAGCAAACTAAGGTGTAAGTGGGTCTATAAGGTTAAACACAAGGATGATGGGAGTTTAGAGAGGTTTAAAGCAAGGTTGGTAGTTAAAGGGTACATTCAACAAGCTGGAATTAATTATATAGAGACTTTCTCACCAGTTATAAAGATGACAACTGTAAGAGCCTTGCTAGCCACTGTTGTTAAGAAAGGATGGAGTATTTTCCAATTAGATTTCAATAATGCATTCCTACATGGTGACTTGGATGAAGAGGTATACATGGAATTACCTCCTGGATTAGCAGTAAAAGATCCCACATTAGTCTAAAAACTAAACAAGTCATTATATGAGACGAAACAGGCTAATAGGAAATGGTATGCCAAACTAACCCAAGCCTTATATTCCAGAGGTTACACACATTCAATGCAAGATTATTCTTTATTTCACAAGAAAACATGTGACTCGGCAATTTATGTAGCTGTGTATGTAGACGATATTCTCCTAACAAGAACAAACCTCAAAGAGATTGAAGATTTGAGGCAATTTCTCCACCAGACCTTTAGGATCAAAGACTTGGGCAAGTTGAACTATTTTTTGGGGATGGATGTAATATATACAAATGATGGCTTAATCATATCACAAAGGAAGTTTTTGCTTGATCATTTAAAGGAACATGGTTGTCTTGACAAACCTAGTACTTCATCTCTATTGGATCCTTCAATAAAGTTGAGAGCAAAAGAGGGTGTTAATATCCAAGACCCTACTGCTTACAGGAAATTGGTTGGAAAATTAAATTTTCTCACAATTACCAGGATGGAAATTGCATATAATGTTCAACACTTGATCCAATTCATGCAAGACCATAGAGAACCACATCTAAAGGCAGCTTTTCATCTCCTTCAGTATCTCAATGATGACCCTACACTAGGCATCTTCATGTCCAAACGACCCAACTATGATATCAAAGCATATTGTGATTCAGATTGGGTCACTTGTCCAGACTCAAGGAAATCAGTTACTGGTTACCTTGTCTTGTTAGGAAACAGTCCTATCAGCTGGAAATAAAAAAAAATAAGAAACTATTCCTTGTCCTCTGTGGAAGCTGAGTACAGGGCCATCAGAAAAGTGGTAGGTGAACTGGTATGGTTGAGCAGGATATTTGAAGAACTTACAGTACCATGTCCAGTCTCATTTAATGTGTATTGTGATAGCCAATCCGCACTCCACATAGCAAAGAACCCTGTGTTTCATGAGAGGACCAAGCACATTGAGGTTGACTGTCATTTTGTGAGGGAACAGTTAACTAAGGGACTTGTTACTCTGCATCACATTGCCATAGATCATCAATTAGCAGATGTACTGACTAAAGCCTTGACTGGTGTTAAGCACTCTGCTACTCTTGGCAAGTTGGATGTGTTTTTCACGACTCCAACTTGAGGAGGGGTGTTGAGATTAGCAAGATTAATTATTTGTATTGTTGGTCCACCGTTATTGGATTTAGTTAGTTAGTTACTTATGTGCCAGCTAATGTACAGCTAAGCAGTCACAATCAGTGCTATTTTGTCTTCTTCCATTTTATTCATCTATATGTACTGACCATTCACAATGGAATACATTTTGAGTGTTTTCAGTCTTTCTATCTCAATTTGTAAAATGTTCTTCTCAATTGCTCCTCTATAAGCTCTTCATCTATGTCTTCTATTTAACTCCATTGTTGAGTTATGAGAATCATAAACTGTAATCTCAATAAAAATATTTTCTGAGAAATATTTTCCTTCATACCAAACACACCCTAATCCTTTCGATTCATATAATATGACATTTTTTAACTTTTACCTTTAGTCCAAAATAAGATTTTACATAATAAAAGAGATATCATTTACTTTTTTCTTCAAATTTAGCCTTATTTAGATAATTAAATTTTAAACAATCAAAAGTCTATATTAAATTAGTTAATTAAAAGTAATTTAATAGTAAAATGTACATCTTACTTCGTAGTAGTAAATGATTTTTATACCAATTTTATTATATCGCTTATAATTAGTTATTACTTATTATGACCTATTTAATACATGTCTGATTCACCACATTGTGATATTTGGTTGTATCTTACGTATTAGAAAATTAATCATGTTTAATAGATAAAGTAAATTAGACATTAATGACATGTCTGGTTCAGCTGTTTCAATCGTAATTTTATTATATCACACTTAATTAATTATTATAACTCATCTAAGTATTAAAAATTTGATAATATTAAATAAAAAAAGGAAAAATAGATACAAATTAACTTTTGTTGTTTTAAATTAACTTGATTTCTTATATGAGACTCGCTTAAATTTTTTCACAGGTATTTTTGAAGTTATTTTGTTATATCACTTCTAATTAGTTATTATGAGACCTTTAAGGCATATCTGCTTCGCTACTTCAATCGTGGTATATGATTGACATTCGAAATTATCTCAGTGTCACTTAAAGAAAAAGTATTATAAATCACAATAATTAAAAATGTGAATTATTTAAAAAATATAATTGACTATTAATACCACAAAAAATTTGACAGTAGAGTATTATAAATTACAATAGCTAACAACTTAAAATAATAAATTACAATACTAAATTGTTTTTACAAATTGTAATAATAAACAACTTAAATTATCTAAAAGCATATTAAAAATCTAATTAATTATCTAAATTTTATTTATATCACATAAATTAAGATAAAAGGATAATATATATTGAAATTGTGCTAGCACGAATCGATTAACATCTTTATTTAGAAATGAATAGTAGTGGAACATAAACCAGAGTGAGTAATAAAGTTTTTCTAGCTAGGTAATTTGGTGGGGAAAGGAGCATTATCATTCATGACAAAACATGTGAATTGTGAATGTGGCATTTCGTCATCTTTTGGAAGAGGAAATCTAATCCTCGTCCTTTCCCTATCCATTTCTTGACAATGACACCATGAAACTTAACTCTCCATTACAGATTTATAAACAATTACCCTAGCTTTTAGTTAATTTGTAGAATTTGAAAAGATTCATCTTACCCTAGATATCTGTTTTCCTTTTTTTTTTTTTCTTTCACCCTCGTAGACATTGAAATTTTGTAGACTATACAAAAAGAATTCAATTTTGATTAGAGTTCTTGGAAGCTACTTTACCCTAAATCTAACTTGATGGCTACTCAACTTAAACCCTAAATTCTGCCTATATAAAGGGGCCAAATATCCCTTTAAAAAGGTATCTTCAGTATCCCACAAATTCACGGGAGGTATCTTCAGTATCCCACAAATTCACGGGATATTCACAAATAAATCAAAGATATGAAAAGTCCCAATAAATTCGTGGGATACATCAAGAATCAAATACATCAAGAAGACAAATCCTCCTTTCATGGAGATCAAATCCATTCAGATGTTCCTACGTTCGAGAAATACGCCACTAACGGCCCTCGAATTACGGAGAAATTCATATCCAAATTTTCATACATTCGAGAAATATGCTACTGATAGCCCTTGAATTACGGAGAAAATCAAGAGAGAAGAATCAAGAGAGGAATAGATTTGTACCCCCATCATTTATCAATAAAACTATTGTTTCTTCATATTTTTATTTGTGGTTGAAGTTTATTTTCTATGAATTAAATTATGTTGGAAACAAATAGGCACGCCCAGTGAGACCAAATCTGTCCTTCATCTCTTCTCTCATAAATCAAATATCCAAATATGTAACCGCAGGATCGTAAAGATGGAAGAGGTACTTCAAGACTCGTCTTTGAGTTTCATCAAGCCTACACTCCGACAAGCCTTGAAGCAGGGGGCATTTGTACACATTGAAATTTTGTGGACTCTACAAAAAGAAATCAATTTTGATTAGAGTTCTTGGGGCTACTTTACCCTAAATCTAGCTTGATGGCTACTCAACCAAAGCCCTAAATTATGCCTATATAAAAGGGGCAAATATCCCTTTAAAGAGGCATCTCCAGTATCTCACAAATTCACCGGATATTCACAAATAGATCAAAGATCTGAAAAGTCCCAATAAATTCATGGGATATTCATAAAGATCAAAACTCTCTCTTTTTGATAATCAAATACATCAAGAAGACAAATCCTCCTCTTCATACATTTGAGAAATATGCTACTGATGACCCTCGAATTACGGAGAAAATCAAGAAAGAGGAATTAAGGGAAGAACAGATTTGTACTCCAATCGTTTATCAATAAATGTTTTTTCTTCATATTTTTATTTGTGGTTAAAATTTATTTTTCATGAATTAAATTATGTTAGAAACAACCCCATCCGAGAACTAATAGTATTTTCTCCCAATTCTCTTAACATAACTTAAATTTGTCTTCTGCAGGTCGATGATAAAGGCGTTCAACCATGGGCGGAGCTACAGTCAAGTAAGGGTGGTCAATTGAACACCCTTTGTCGGAAAATTAAACAATGTATGTAAACAAAATATTCAGTAATAGGTGAATACAATGACAAATGAACTACCATTTCATGAATTGAGTGTGGTAGTCCAGTAGTAAGGATGTTCATTTGCAGTCCATAGTTTTATTGTTCGAACCCCGCTTCCAACATCCTTTTCTCTTTGTATTTTTCACTTTTATTCTTTTGAATTGAGTTTAAATATGATAAGGCTGATAGCCACGTGGATTGTTGGGACCTTCTCATTTTTAAGTTTTACAGCATAAATCAGTAAGCATAAAAAAAAAAAAAAATCAACTACTACTATTTATTTTTATATAGTTCCACTAGTAGCTAAAATTATTGTTATTGTTAGTAGTGATTTATGTAGTAGATTTGTTTTGTATGTAAGTGTTAATATGATTTAATTACTTATGAAATTTATTTTTTCTACTTCGTTAGAAGAGTAAATTTCCTCATTTTTAAGGAGCTTGATTTCTTAGAGAAAATATTTTGATCAATCAAACATAAAAAAATAGAAAAATATTTTTCTCAAATATTTCTTCCACACCCAAAACACTCTAGATTTTATTTTTTTTTTCTTTTATATTGTTTGATTTATGCTCGAAAAAAAGCATAGAATAAATTTTGAGTAGAAACAATTATCAAGCATCCAAGCTGAGTGGGTGCATCCACTCATGACTAAAATAATATATATTTTGAGCATTCACTCACCTAAAAAAGTTATTCATTTTTTTAAAATTTGAACACTTTTAATAAAATTTTTGGTTCCGCTACTGCTTTCAACCACTTAAATAGTCCTCACTTGGCCCCCTAGAGATATTGTCTTATAGTTCATCCTATTATTTTTCTTTCTCTGCTTCTTTAAAGCTAAAGATATGTTAGTATTTATTCAACACCCAATTTTTATATAAATTCAACCTAATAAATACTCACATGATATATGCATTAACATGTATTTACATACACTCATATAATTAAGTATAAATAACATAAATGTATTTACATACATTCATATAATTAAGTATAAATAACATAAATACCAACTCTTTTGGAAGTGATTACACTCTCTCCCACTTTTTTAATTACTTTATTCTCTCTCCCTATTAATATACATAACATAGTTGATATATACATAACATCTTGTGTATATGTTGGAATTTTTATAATATGTTTAGGGAGTTGAAATTTTTTGTAATATTAAAAACATAAGTTGTGTATTTATGTAATTTTTAGTATAACTAAATCGTATTTAAGCAATACATAATTTTATCTTAATCTGTGACTTAACCACGATAAACTGATTATGAACATAGCATGGAGTAAATGTTTACCACCCTTTCACACTAACATGACGCATGAGCATTCTACTAAAAGTCTGATAAAGTGTCATCAATTCTTAATTGCAGCGAACTCAGCAACCTCATTACTATAGCAATTGCAGTGAATTTCACAGCCATAGCTTTTATTGGCTGATGGAATTTCCTCAACTGTCCCACAATTACTACACTTCACCACATTAAAAGTAAGAAATCTTTATTTCTTTCTCGCTCTTCACAAAAATATCTACTCTCCACAAGCTACTACAATCTAGGGAAATACCACAGATCCATCTAGATCATCATATCTAAAACCCCACACATAGGGTAAGGTTGGAGAGAAATTCCCCAAAAAAATAGTAGATTTATACAATATACAAAATAAAATACAGTACTTACTAAGTAGTACAAATAAGAAAAATTAAAAAAGCACCTCGAATTTAAGACATTGTCACATTACTCAAGGAATTATGGGACCAAAAGCCTGACACTCGGTTAATGATTTTTGTACCCCACCTTCACATAAAAATAATCTCAATGGGCATCGATACAAACAGTTGTCCCCTAACCTTACCGTTACTGAACCCGGTTTCAGATCCAACAATGGACCCGGTATGGGTCCGAATAAGTAGTTCCCTCCTAACAACAACCTCTCAAATTGTGATACCCCTTGACCCGGAAACACCATTTTCAATGCATATTGGGTTGGTATCATACCCGAAAACTTGTTGTACTCTAACGATATTGATGATAATCTGGGCATTAACCCGAAGAACCCGGGTAACAACCCACGGATTTCATTGTTACTCAAGTCTACTGCAATCAACTGACTGTTCTGAAACAAGTTCCCGGGTTCCTGAATCGACCCGAACTGGTTGTATGATAACGTGAGCTGTTCCAAAGAAGGAAGCGTGAATAGGCTCGCTGGCACTGAACCACTCAGTTTATTGTGACTCAGATCGATTACTTGTAGGTAATTCAGTGCTGTTAGGCTCGCCGGGATGTTACCAACCACACTGTTATTTCTCATGGTTAGCTGAATGAGCGAAGCTGGAAAAGACGCTGGTAGTTCGCCGGAGATAGAGTTCTCACTAACATCGAGGAAATTCAAATTGTTTAACTGATCCAGCACGGGCAGCTCGCCAGTGAGCTTGTTGCATTGGACTTCGAGCCTTTTCAAAATTTTCAGACCGTTGAAACTCTGGGGAATATTTCCCTCGAGGAAATTATTGTCGAGGTAAAGCTCTTCGAGATTTGAAAGCGTGCCCAGCGAACTCGGAATCGACCCGGTCAGCAAGTTCCTCGACAACCCGAGTCGCTGAACCCGAGTCAAATTCGAGAGCGACTCGGGTAGCGAACCGGAGAATAAGTTATTAGAAATGTCTAAGGTTTGCAGATAAGGTAAATTCCAATAAACGGAAGTGAGTGAACCGGAGTAATTCCACTGGTCAAGAGCAATTTCAGTTATTCGACTAACAGAGGAAACATTAAGGTCGCAGCGAATACCACAGGTGAACTTTTCACCACCAAGATTATCACAAGGGTCTACAGAGAAATCCCAGGAGTTCAAACATGAGCCAGGTGTAATTGAATTGGGGTCGACGCTGTTTTTAAGCTGTTTCAAGACTTGAATGTCTTGCCAGTGTGTAGTTGAATGTGCATGCAAGAATTGAGTGTAGAGAACTGTAAGGAACAGGGCAGTAGAAACTGAAAACCAACCCATTTTTTGTAGTATTTTTGGGTGTTCCTTTTTTTTTTTTTTCGTAAGGGAGATTGAAGAAGAAGAAGAAGAAGCCTTTAAGATTGGTTATTAAATGGATTCATGAGCATATATTCTGCGTGTCCAAAGAAGGGAACAAACAAAGAAAGGTGAAGAAAGAGTGAGAATGGCAAGTAGGAGTTTAAAGTGTTTTTTCCTTTTTACTATTATCTCAAGTATCAACTCAACAGGCTATTACTTTCGTAATTATAGTTCCTTTGGATATAAAAAATCTTTAATAGAAAGTGCTTTCTTCAAATTATCTTATGCGATATGAATTTAAATTAATTAAATTTTAATATAGATATTAGACACCTGACCTAAACAAACAAACAAAAAAGTGTCAACACAACTATAATAAAAACAAAGTCAAGAAGTAGTAAAAAAAAATAGTATGTTAAAAAGTACTATATATGGTAAAAACTATAGATACTGAAAACATATATTGAGAAATTATTTTAAAAGGTAGATATATTCTGGAACAATTTAAATAGAAAAAAAGACATACAATTCGAGACAAAAAAGTACGCAAAATTTGGCAGATGTAATATCTATTGGTGAATGGGGTCACGGGTAAAATGTCAGTGGAGTTTACTGCTTATCTAAATTTGCATGTGTATGTTTATTGAAGGAAAGGGAAAAATGATGTAGCTTTCTGTATCACTGCCCTTAATGTTTTATGGGGAGAGAGCGGGTACAAGGGTCCCAATTTTCTTCCTTTATTCACTTCATATTTTACTAAAATTTCCAATATTATTCTCCAGCTAATTGATGCTCCATTCTTTCAATATTTTGATCTCATAACTAACAAAATAGGTGTCAAAATTAGTAGTAAACAAAAGGGGCTAGTAGAGTACATGAATAACTTAGTTCAGCAGCAATTGGGTTTGCACTGATTGAGAGGTACCTACTTTTAATTTAGTAGTGCCACTTTGCTTCGACCACTTAAAGAGAACCACTTTCTAATACTCTCGAAAAAGTTGGTACTACCAATAATTTGCCTTTGCGTTTCATTAAAGGTGCAATTTCAATTGGTTGACTGCTAGTTGTTTAAGGCTACTTTTAATATTTTTGAAACAAAAGAAAGGTGTTATTCTAAGTTTGAATTGTCTTATTCGTCGGACAAATTTTTCTTCGAGAAATTGTCCAGATACATGTGTTAATTCTTCTAGGAACAACATTACATGTAAAGCTACTAGAACAACCAAACGTTACTGACAAATTTATTTCGACCCATAGAATGTGAAGACTAATGTTTCCAAAACTGGCTTAAAAAGGTGGAGCAATGACCCGTCCGTGGTTTAACCTATATTTTCAGCCAACTGATTTTGGTCGAAATTTATTAGACGAGTTATCTTGCACTTAGGAATCAAATGATTTGACCATTGCTTTTGCAAAATACTAAAGAAGTTTCCTTTGGCTAATCTTCTCAAAAGTACTTTTACGAAAACTTTAAGAATTTGCTTTATTTAAATAGATAGTAAATGATTTGAGATACTTTTACATTAGACACTTTAATTACATTATACAATTTTATTTAATTAAAATGAAAAAATAAAATCACAAAATACGGGGTAGAGAAAGAATATATTTATGAGACATTGATCATGAATGTATAGATGACAATGCATGAGGTTAAATTTGTCCCCCAATAGTTTGCCAAGTTGGTACACATTTTTAATATATAGCCCATCAATTTAATGCCGCTAGTACTTCTATGCCCTATTTGTTTGTTTTAAGATTAGAGAAGATACCTGAAATTTAAATGCAAATTTGTATGATTAAACTATTATCTCTAGATCTGCTAGGGTTGATATCGTCCGTGTTAGCACGGGCCCAACGTGAAAAATATTTTTATATTAATTATTGTGATTTATAATATTTTTTAGATAATCTTTAAATAATAGTATATATTACACCGTTTGTCTAATTTTATATGATAGTGATACAATTTTGAGAGTTAACTAAATTTTTTACATATATTTTAAAAATATTTTAAATAATAATTATTGTGATTTATAGTATTTTTTTCTTATGTCCTAACTTATGTGGTAATAATAAAATTTAGAGGGTCAATAAAACTTTTTATGCCTTTTTAATTATTTTATTTTGCTAATTATTATGATTTATTATTCTTTTGTGTAATTCTCAAGTATATAACGGATTAAAAAATAAAATAAATAAATATAAAAGAAAATATTTAATCAGGCAACACAAACAAACATGTCGATCTGTTATCTGTTTATCATCCTTTATAAGTGAGGTAATAAATTACAAATGTCAATTTAAGTGGCACAATACTTGGATACCCATAATAATTAATTACATGTGATATAGTAAAATCACGATTGAAGTATCGAAGCAAACATGTCTTAAATCACTTACAACAATTAATTAGAAGTGATGTAGCAAAATTATTATAAAAAATATTTGTGAAAGAAATTTAAGCGAACCTCATATAAGACGTCAAGTTAATTTAAAACATCAAGAGTTAATTTATCATTTTATGTCTATATTACCTTTGTATTAAATATTATTAATTTTTTAATATTATATAACTTATAATAATTAATTAGGGGAGATATTTAGTAAAAGTTGATATAAAAAAGTTACTATAAAAAATATTTGCAAAAAAAAATTTATGTGAGTCACATAAGACATCAAATTAATTTAACACATCAAAAGTTAATTTATCATTTTATGTCTATATTATTTTTTATTAAATATTATTAATTTTGTGATACTTAGAAGAATTATAATAATTAATTAGGAGAGATATTTAGTAAAAAGTGATATAGCAAAGTGGCTATAAAAGATATTTGTAAAAAAAACTGAGTAAGTCTCATATAAGACGTCAAGTTAACTTAAAACATCAAGAGTTAATTCATCATTTTATATCTATTTTACCCTTTTTATTAAATTATTATTTTTTAATACTTAGATGAATTATAATAATTAATTAGGGCTAATATTTAATAAAATTACGATTGAAGCAGATGAAGCAGACATGTCATAAATATCTATTTTACTTTTTGTATTAAATATTATTAATTTTTTGATGTGTAAATGACTTATAATAATTAATTAGACATGATATAGTAAAATCACAAAGCAAATAGCCTGGTGAAGCAGGCATGTCGAAATTGTCTCTAATTTTGTTATATTTTTTTTTTCATTTTATCCTTAGTGTTTAATAACGACATAAAGTAATACTCCAAAGCAACATCAATAATAGTCAACACGATTAGAGTTTTCTTAAGTTAATTTGGTAAATTAGAATTCTAAGACAATATAATAATAGTCAATTTTAGAGTCCCAATCCAGCATCAATAAGGTTAATATGGTAAAATACATTCTTAATTTACGTTTTCTTAAGCAACGTGTCAGGTTAATATTTTAAAGAAAAATTAGAAAGACGATTATTTATATTTAAAAATAATTCATTAAAAAAAAATTAGAAAGACGATTATTTATATTTAAAAATAATTTAACTTTAAAAATCTTATTTTACCAATATTTTTGTACAACATATATTCCCACCAAGTGGGGTCTTAGGAGGGTAAGTGTATGCAGTCCATACCACTACCTCAATGTGAGATAGAGAGGTTGTTTCTGATAGATCCCCGACTCAAAATAAAGCAATCTAAGATAAGATAAGGAATAGTAATAGAACAAGATATAATAGAACATATTCAATAATACCAAAAGCAAGATACTCCAAGTACATACAAAAACATACAATATGCTAACTCAGACTAACCTTTTACCTCTACTTCGCCTCCTCAACGACTTTCTATCTAGGGTCATGTCCTCAGTAAGCTGAAGTTGCTCCATGTCATGTCTAATCACCCCCCTCCAATATTTCTTCGGTCTACCTCTACCTCACTTGAAATCATCCCTAACTAACCTCTCACACCTCCGCACTAGGGCATTCGTGCTCTTCCTCGTCACATGACTGAACTATCTTAACCTTGCTTCCCTCATCTTGGCTTCCACCGAAGCCACCCCCACCTTATCTCGAATAATCTCATTTTCAATCCTATCTTTTCTAATACAACCACATCCACAGAAGCATTTTCATCTCCACCACCTTCATCTTCTGAATGTGGGTCTTCTTAACAGGCCAACACTCCGTCCTATACAACAAAGTCGGTCTAACCACCACTTTGTAGAACTTGTCTTTAAACTTAGGAGGTACCTTTTTGTCACACAAGATACCGAAGGCGAGCCTCTATTTGATCCACCCTATCCCGATCCGATGAGTGACATTATCGACAATCTCTTCATTCTCCTGAATCATCGACTCCAAATACTTGAAACTATCTTACTTATAGAATGAGTGTCACGCTTAACAACCATATCAGACTCATGAGACACCTCGTTGAACTTACACTCCAAATATTCTGTCTTGGACCTACTCAACCTAAACCCTTTAGACTCAAGAGTTTGCCTCCAAACCTCCAATTTAGCATTAACTCCACTACGTGTATCATCAATCAAGACTACATCATCGGCAAAAAGCAAACAATAAGGCACCTTGTCCTGAATATGTCGCGTCAAAACATCCATCACCAAGGCAAAAAGAAATGGACTAAGCGTTGATCCTTGATGTAACTCCATCAAGACAGGAAAGTGCTCCAAGTCCCCTCCCCCAATCCTAACCCGAGTCTTGACTCCGTCGTACATATCCTTAATCGCCCTAACATACACTATAGGAACACCTTTAGCCTCCAAACACCTCCACATAACTTCCCTGGAAACTCTACGTTAAATAACAAAATTATGGACCCAAATATGTTAAATAACTTTTTTTGTCAAATAAATTGTTCTAGTATATGAAAGAGCGAAAAAATTGTATTGCAATACTTAGTCTTATTGGGGTGTATATTTCGACATAATAGACATTTCTTCATTTTTTTTGTAACTTGATCCTAAGAAATTTTTTATTAGGTATTTATCTTACTAAATTAATTTTATTTGTATGTTTTGAAATTCTAAATCTAAATACTAATATTTTACATAGTTATTTAATCACAAAATCAGTATTAGAATCAAATAATAAATTCCTTTTAATTTGCTATATATTCAGTATAAGAGCAAAAAAATAAAAGAAGAAATAAATGAAATTTATTTAATTTTAATATTTAATTAGAAGTAATTAGTATAAATTATTATTTTTTTAAAATACATAATTATATATAGATAGTACTTCCTCTAATTTATATTAAGTGAATTGTCAATTAAGTGACTTATTGAAATATGCAATATTTCTTAAGAAAAATATTAAAAAGCTACTTTTCAATATTATCTTTAAATTATTTTCAAATTTTTCTTCTAAAAGATATAAATTAGTTAAGAATATCACTTAAAAAACTAATAATAAGAAAAAAAATCTCAATAATTCGTTTTAACTTCAAAACATTTAAATGCAAAATATAGTAAAAAACTTATTTACCTTTAATAGAGTAAGGGAAAAAATATATGAAATATCTAATTATACATTTTAATAAGTATGGCCCCACCATATTTAATAGCACTCCAAGCATTATTGTAATTAAATAGAAAAGGAAGGTCTTTTTTTTAAGGTCATGATTGTAATTAAATGAAAAAAGCTGAACTTTCCTGTAAAAGTATTGCTAAGGTTCAACAAATTAAAGCATTAAGACAACTTTGATCAACAAGCTAATTCTACACAAAGATTATTATACCCTCAAGCTTTTTATTAATGTCTTTAACCTACATGTTGAAACCAATGTTTCTAATATATAGAAATACAATAAATGATTAAAAATGCTAATTTTTAATATGACAAATATTTTTTTAAACATAATAAATATATAATTTAAATTAAAAATAATTAAATATTTTAAAGCGTATAAATTTAATATGATAAAATTATTATTTGAGAAAAATATTTATGTTTGTTAGCGATAGTAGAAATGATTTGTAGTGATGATAGTGGTACAAGACTACGAGGGGCAGGTGGTGATTGTGATGGTGTAGTTGATTAATGTTAGCTGTTAACGGTATTGGTGATGGTGTAGTTAATTGATGTTAGTAGTTAATGATATTGATGGTGGCTGAAGAATGTGTGAGGATTGATAACAGTGTAGGCGGTACTTGACGATAATCCTCATTGTGACTGTGGAGGCAGTTAATGGTAGAGATTGACCATAGTGATGGAAATGGCTAGTGATGGTGGATGGTTTTGACATTGAATACAATTATAGTGATGAGGTGGTAATTAAGCATGGAAGCGACTAACAGTAATGGTTGTTGTCACTGATGATTGTGATGTCATGTGGTTGGTGGTGGTGATTTGACAATGACTTATGATAGTTGAGGTGGTGGTGGTGATTGGTTGTTGTGGATAGAGCCGTGATGAAAATATTTTTTTACATAGAAATACCTAATAATGACAGTAAGACTTTGTCTAAGATCTTAATGATAATGATCAATTTGAACCAAGTGCGTGCTTAAATCTTTAACAAATACACTTCATGATCAGATTTAGGACTCATTGTGACGCGTTCAACTTGGTCTATGATACAAGCACAAGGAGCATCAAAAGCACAAATTATGGTCTAAGAGTCAAGGTTTTGGAATTAGCAAGCAATTGAAGACTTTTCGAAGTATTTTGAAGCCTTGGTCAAGAGAAGGAAGGAAGGGAACTTATACACTCAAGAAGCGCCTCAAGTGAAGGGCATTGAAGTCATTATGCACTCCAAAACAACACTCAAGAGGCGCCCAATTTCCCTCCCTCATTAAGGGTATTTTTATCCATTAAATGTAATAGTATAAATAGACCATTTTACTTCTCTTTTCAAAGACTTTGAGAGATACTCTTTAGTTGTAGTTTTCTTCCTCTCTTAGAGAGAGAATTTGAAATTAGGGTTTACACTAAGTGATGGATTTCACCTGTGTTGACAAATTGGCAAGAAAGATTGGTGCTTGGGGAAGGTGACTCCCTTTGTGTCTACCTAAGAGAGTGGTTTGAACTTTCATTTGTGAGATGTGATTGGAGATTTGATACAACTCCTTTTGTTAATCATCTAGTGGAAGTAAGGGTCACTCTACTATCTTTACATTTATGCTATCTTTCTTATTCATCTCCTTTCTAAGTGTTGTTTTCTCTTTGTGTGCTTGCTAATTTTTGCATATCTAGTGTCAATTTCATGTTTTAGCCTTTCTTTAGGCTATCAGTCTAGAAGATTGAGTAGTCTCTTAACCAAAATAAACAAAGCCCAAATATGACGCGTTCAACTTTGTTTATGAATAGACAAAGTCTTACTATCATTATTAGGTATTTCTATGTAAAAAAATACCTAAATTAGCATAAATAAACAAAGCCCAAATATGACGCGTTATAAGTTCAAGTTGTTCAACTCATAAAATAACTCACAATTAGCATAAATGCCCTTTGATTACTTCCACAATTTGTTTTTGTTAGAGAATATCAAGGACAACTTACAACTGGAAAATGTGAACGAATATTTGGTTGGCTGCTATTGAAGAATATCAATGTGCTGTTTGAAATTCTTACCCATCCCCCAAAAGCCACATCGCTCTGGCACTGGGCACAGGGCACTGGGCAATGGGCATGGCGGCATCTTCAGGGAAACGAAGATCTCAAGTGCATTATTAAAGATCACATATAAAAAAGTGAAACAATAAAATAAGGCTGCTCCCTACCAAATCGCAGAGAGATACGTTATGGTCCCAAACCTCTTAAATGCATGTGTTTTTATTTTATAAAAAAGGGGAACAATAAAATAAAGACTGCATCAAATCGGAAAATAATGCTTCATGATTTGCTATTGTAAGTACTACTGTCTTATCTTCAATACAAATTTTATCAAACATAAAACTGATCACTATGATGTTCGTTGTTACAAGTCACTACGAGCTGGTAATCTAGTCCCTCCCATTGCCAAATCTGTGTGCAAAATACTAGGGCGTCTCATAATTGCAACTTCAAAATTTGGGTAATGTCATCATCCAGAAAGTTTGCTTCGCGATGTCAGGCTCATGACAAACACATAAACTCTAACAGGTCATTTGTTTTACAAATTAAGGTTATCCCAATTGGACCTTTACAAGATAGAGGAGACAAAGAAGACGTGGTACGTTCCACAAGCACTATGAAATTGTATGAAAAGAGAAATAGGAAAGCTTGTGAAGGATAAAGGAACAGTTTTGTAGATTTGGGGTGAGTAATCTTATCTATTAGTATTTATTGAGGATGCATCCACGGTGTTCAACTTTGTCTAGAAGATTGAGTAGTCTCTTAACTAACTTTTGTCAAAAGAAGCTGAAGGGAGTAACAGATGAACAATCTGAACTTCAACAATCAAAAGAGGCTTGGCAGAATACACTTGTCGTGATGCAGAATCAACAGCAAGGGTGCATCGGAAACATTAATTGATAAGAGCCCACCACCAGTATGGGTATCGGGTAACTTTATCCACTGAGGCATAGCCAGATGACAAGAAATAACTTGGTAGTTGTCTCCAGCAAGAATTGGACCTGTGAACTCATGGTTCTCAAACAGCTTTAATGAACATAAAAGTAATTGTGGCTTAAATTCATATAGCATGAGCTATAGGAAATTGGAATTTTTGTAGGATCTCCTGGGGGCAAAATGAAGAGACAGGAAGGAATCTAATGATAGAAATTTATAGCAGATGGTTGTAGAAGCGCTAAAATCAGCTGAAGTCTACGTGCAAAGCAAAATTGAAGTGTGGGCTCTAGCCAAGAGAAGTTCCAATCAATAAAACTAAGAAACAGAAACATAATGCAAGAAAAAGTAACTATAAACAATAACATTTGGAGAAAAGAACGGAAAAGCTATATATATGTTGCGACTTGTGTCCTTATTAATAGAACTCATTCCTATTCTTGGTCTACCAGCCCCAATGTTACATTACCCACGCTTTACATATTCAGTTTTAGGTGTGCAGGTAGAATTTTCCGGATAGGTTGGGAGAATTGGCTATGGCGTCCTTGTATTACTTTGGCAATTCTCACTTCATCTCATGAGCTTTTAAAGGTCTCGAGTCAAGATCAAAGTCCATTTTCTCAACGTCTTGTCATCTCTTCAGTCTCCTTTACAAGAACAGAAAGGCTGGGTTGCACAGGTAATAATCATTATTCCTTTGTCACGCATTTTGATTCCAAGATTAAAACAAAAATCCACCGGCTATCTATGCACCACTTAAAAAAGGAAGGGGATCTGGGCAGGTTAGATGACCTTTACACAGGAACATAAAGAGATATTTACAACTTACACATCCATTAATGAACAGAGAAAACTGATCCTCAACCAAAGATATTGATTTAACACAAGGTTAATTTACAAAACGAACTAGGACAACAAAGGTACCTTTAAAGGATCATGGTTTCCTTTCAGGTGACCATTCAAATTTTCCAAGTGCTCCTTTATTCTGGTTAATGCTGTATATGTACTGCTTAACATACTTGGGGTTCATTTCAAACACAAAACACATTTCCCGTATCTGTAAAAGTTCAATATGTTCCATAAGTTAATAAAATAATAAGAGCTCTCCTGCCACTGAAAATGCCACAATATAAAATATTTGAAGATCTTGACCATTTCCAATATATTACAGAGGGGTAATGTGAAATGAAGATTTGACAGGTCATCTTAGAAATTAGCTCAGATGGAATTTCACTTCATTATTGTGACTAAATAATGCACTCACCAATTATACTCTTGATCACACCACCGAAGCAATCAGGGGAGGGGAAAACAGTCATAGCACTTGAGAAGAAATTGAAATAAAAGAAATAATCATGGCATGACAGAAAATCTACAAAAGCACAACAGCAACAACAACATGCCTAGTGAAATCCCACAAAGTGGGGAAATCTACAAAAACGCATTTTTATCTATTGTTTGGAGAACATACGCCCAGGTTAGGTTAAATAAAATTAGTTCATTGTTCGGTAAGCTTTTTAGCCAACTCCAATTAGTTAATGATCGAGATGGTGTTTGTGTTGTTATTTTTGTTGTTGGATGGTCTTTCTTCGCCTCACGTGTGGATAATGGAAGAGCAAAATTATCTATCAGGATATAAGGTCCATCTAGATAAGTTTCAAGTAGACATGTTTGCCCCTAGTATATCCAAAAACACATCATACTCATTCTCAAAGTTTTCTTCTTCCATCCTCCTTCCTCCATAGCTCTCATTCTGTCCCACTAGTGACACGTTAAATGCCCTGTACCATAAACATCCCTCGGGAACATCTTTCCTACATCCTAAAACCCACAACCCAGATCTAGTCTTCCTATATTTGTTATTTCACTCAGTGTTATCAAAAGCAAACTACAAAAAGAAGCTCTAAAGCTCGTTAGGACTTTAAGCGTAAAGCAGAAATAAAGTGTGGGTTTTAGTGAAAAAGGTGCAAATGGAGAAAAATACAAATATATGTGCTCAGTTCAAGACTGGTAACTATAAGTATATTGCCAAAGAAATTAAAAAAAATAAATTACGATAAGGTGAAATATTTATTGTTTAGTGTCGCCTCTTTAGGAGACGCTCATTGCCAAAAGAAGTATGTCTTAAGAGTCTGGATGACAACAGTTAGGGCACATTAAGCGATGTGAAGCGCTCACCACGCTTTGAGCCTCACTTCAGGGATTAAGTGTGCCTTTGATAACACTGCTTTCACTTCCACTTCCACTCCCTCCCTAACTCGTAGTGCGCTCTCTCTCGTCTCCTTCCTCCAATCTATCTTTGTGTTTTAAAAGCTTTGTTAGGGACAATTCAGGTATTGTTAGCTATCCCTCTAACCTAAATATCCCTCTTTCCTCATTTGGTAGGATAGCTAGCTTTTGGATGATTAAGGGTTTTACTTCTTTGGTGAGTGTTTAAGGATTTTCCAATGTATCTGCCCAGGAGATAGGAATCTCCCTTGAATTCATAAATGTAGGATTCATTGTATGAGTTCTCTTCCTCTCTTCTATGCCGCGGGGGGTAACCTACCGAGTGCTCGAGCACCCTTAACCTCGACGTAAATTATGTATACTTATATAGAAACTTCTTATAAATAGATATATTGAAACATCAGCACCCAGTGAAACAAAAGCTTGACGGGTGCTTTGGTTCAGCCGCTGACTGGAAGGCCTACGTTGGAGAGATGTGCAAGGGTTTGACACCAAGTGCTGCAAATTTTTTTTACAACTCAAGTTATTTTTTTCTGCTCTGAAGTCAAATGTTTTGTTCTTTTTCTCCAATATAGATTCTTCATTCCTGTTCTTATACTTTATTTATGGCAATTCCTTTTAATTTAATTTCAACTTAGTGATACATTTTTTTCTTGTTCCGAAACCCCTAAGAACTAAGTGAATCCCCCTCTTCTATCTATACTTTCTTTATTTACTTCACCTTTAGTTTTAAATTTTATTTTATATTTATGTAATTTCTGGTGATAAAAAAATACACCGCTCTCTTGTTTTCTTGAGAACTTTTGGCCGGTTAAGAAATCCTTCAAGCAAATTCATTTTTTTGCTAAGAAAAAACGAGTTATTGTAAACTACAACGTTTAAATAATTGTGCACTTATAATATGAAAGTTGTAGTAACTTTATATTAAATGAAGTGAGCACCCACAAGCTTAAAATCCTGGATCTGCCACTGCTTCCATAGACTGTTTCTTTAACTGAATGCTATTCCAATTAGTGTCGAGATCTTTTGATTGTTTTTCAAATTAATTGTTTGCATCTTTCATTATTTTTTAAAACTGGTAACGATTGTTTGAATCTTCATATTTGATTCTTCCCTTCATGGTAGCTAACTTATCAATCTATTCAACTAATTCTCAGATAGGTGGCAGATAGTTATAGCCCTAATCCCTATTCCGTATGTATGGTACTTGTTTTCTATCGAGCTTCGATACTTAGGAGTGGTTACTTTTATATATCTTCTTGGATTGAAAGTTATCATTTGTGGCAATGATGTTTTATGTCACACTCTTATCTTTGCATTTTTCAAAATTCACCATTTTTTGGGTTCGGAAACAACCACTCTACCTCTGAGGTAGAGATCAGGTCTCCATACACTATCCCACTGGGTATGTTGTTGTTTGTTACCATTTTTGGAGTCAATTATAAAGACATCCTTTGTCTTTGTGATGGCAAAATGGAGAACCTAAGGCATGGGGCCCATGGATATTGGTCAAAGTGAAGGGGTGTAGAGTACGTTGGTCAACTTACTATACAAATAAATACCATCTCAGAAAAAGATTGATGCAAAGAATTCATGTAACTAAAGAACTTAATTTTGGACCCACGGTTGTTGATTGATTGAACACCATCCTACTACGGGTAGAGGTCCCAAATATAATTAAAACTAATAGGAAAGATTGTTTAGTTTGCTTTGAATGGAAGGTCTAAGAGTTCCCAACTCGGGTCTAATGGTAAGAGTGCAAAGTATGATGTGTGAGTTGGGCAGACCTCACTAGCTCAAATGACAAAATTCATATATTTAAGTGGAGAAGGTATAGGAGCGGGCCCATTATCCACCAAATATCAGATCGGGAGCCACTGACCCTAGGAGATTTTCGATTATCAAAAAGAGAGAATGTGTAAGAAACTACTTTTAAGTTGCCTTTTGAAACAAAAGAAACTTTCCAAAATTTTATGTGGTGCTCTAGAATATTATGGATGATATTTTGCAGTTATGTTGATTATATACTTAAATGTTTTTGTTGTCAACGATTAAAATTTAACATTTTTTAAAGAGAGAGTTTGTTGAATTTTGTTGTTTACAAAGACACTTCTATGGTTCTATATATGTAAGGCCTTGTGCTTCCATACTAAAGACAACGATATTGAAAATGAGTAATTCGATCTGAACCCGAAGAATATGGTTGTACTCGAGAGTTGAGAGTAAATTTGGACAAGTGGTGTAGTGTCAATAAGAATGTGGGGTTATACTCGACGCCATGTTCATGTTTAAATCCTAATACAACAAACCACTCGTCCATCTGAGTTTGATACAAGAAGTTATGGATGTTTTACAAAAGCCTCGAAATTTTACACCAAAGTGTTGATTAGGCAACACGACCACCGTCGCAATGAAGTTCTTCGCGGTGGAGGTCACGCCACGACCAACGAGGATGGGATGAGAAAATTCATCCAATTGTGGAATGTTGTAGACGATGCGACACCCATCGCAACGAGTTTCACCGTGGGTAGAGCTCACAACGTGCCAAACGCCAGTCCCAATCCCAAGGTAAGTCTATTCCAATCAATTCTAAGTTATTCTAATGTACGGGGATGAATTCATAACAATAATCCACTCTATGATCATAGGATCTCGAACCAATCCTTCTCAAAAGTTCAATCATAGAGTTTAAAATGTTCTTTGTTATTTGTCAAAAGTCAAATTTAGGAGAGATGAAGGTACATGAGATTATCTCACGTGCGGGAACGTCACTATTCTTCTCCAGACTATGTTTATTTGAAACCCCCACACCTCCGTAAGACAAGTAGTGTTAAATACACAATGATGTTTTTTGTTCATGTAAATTCAATACGAACACCATGAACTCCTATGAATTCTTAATATGCTCCCTATGATCCTATTCAATGAGTCCTAACAATTTTACATGAAAAGAATGAAACACATGAATTATGATTTTCTTACAAAGAGAAGACTTAATGATTTTTTTCAAAAGGTAAGACTTTGTGATGAACATGATATGACGAATAAACTATGATTTATGAGGTTTTGGGCTAAACAAGATTACGAGCTAATCCTCACCACGTAATGAAACTAGAATAGCACTGATAACTAGAAGGCATGCTAGAATAGCACTGATAACTAGAAGGCATGTGTGCCCAAAACTATGTATGCCAATATAGGATTTGGGTCGTTCTATTAGTTCGGGTGAATCCTCTATGATGCCTGAGGTGGCTTATGATGGATTCCTTACTCTCATGCCCCCGACAAGGTATGAGGTGGCTTGCAGAGATCAAACTCCACGTGCTCACATGATGGATTATATCGGTTAAACTAAGAAACTATAATAACAGACTAATTTATGATGAAAGATGAAAACGTTAATGTCAACCTATTGATTTGAAATCCTTTGATTTCTTTCCATGCTATGCTATGATGCTTTCATTCTCATTTTACTTTAGGTTTGTTTTAAGTACCATT
Source organism: Capsicum annuum (assembly GCF_002878395.1). Taxonomy (NCBI): domain Eukaryota; kingdom Viridiplantae; phylum Streptophyta; class Magnoliopsida; order Solanales; family Solanaceae; genus Capsicum; species Capsicum annuum. The sequence continues at coordinate 139,461,165 of NC_061112.1, forward strand.
CGTGCCATAATACATTGGTACAATTTTGTATGTACTTGCGTCCTTTTTGTCAGGCGTTGCATTTTAGATGACGCGGACTATGGTATTCCGGACGACTAGGCTCCACTTTAAGTCCACATCTTAGCTATTTGGTGAGCCCCATTTGCTCTTGGGGCCTAGTCTTTTATTTTCAGTATTTTGACTTAGCTTATGGGTATTCTCGGGCACAGATTTGTCCCTAGGATAAAACAATGAAACATCGTTCTATTTATTTGACAAACTTCCCAGGTTGCCCCAAAAAAAACATTTTATTTTAACCGAGTTAGAGGCTTCATAGATAGATTAGACGAGTTTAGAGTTTCAATGATGTAAACAATGACAAATCTTTCTATTTATTGGATATTAGGATTTTAACGTTTGGAACTTAATGAATGCGAAATGATCTAATGGACCCTTGTGCTTGTTTGAGTTTGTATTCTGTATCCTCTTACTCAACGCTTTGTCAACTGAATCCTTAAACTCAATAAAACGCAGTATTTTAAACACTTTTTCAGCCAATTAGGGTATTTGTAGTACACTTACTACACGTGAAATTCCACGTCATTTTTTAATTGACACATCATAATTAAATTTTAAAAAATAAATCAAATCAAATATACCACTTTTGCAAAATCTGAAAAATGTTTAACAACCACCATTTCCACATTTGCTTACAAATGAGAGGGGGCTAGGGGTGGGGTTGTTATTGTTGAGGATGGGTGGGTATTCATTTTTGTGTAAATGGCAAAGATGTTGAAGAAGATGAAGGGGCTGGAAATTTTTTTTCAGCTTTATTCATTTTTTTTTCTTTTATTTGATTTATTTCTTCATGAATTTAATACTTTTAAATCAAATATATCACTGGGTATGTTGTTGTTGTTGTTAAATCAAATATATCACATTCACGCGCTTCAAAAGTAAGTGATATCACACACTACATATGAGTAAGCAAAAATATGCCACATAAGCTTGGTCAATGGTCAGAGGGGATTAAAATATTATGTTTTATTGAGTTTAAGGGTTCAGTTGAGAATAGCTTGAGTAGGAGGGTCCACAATACAAACTCAAACAAGTACAAGGGTCTATTAGATCAATTTCGTCCCTTATGAATAGAACTTTCTTCTGAAGGAAATTGTTTTTTTTAAATGATAATTGTAGTGTCCACCAAGGCTACGATAGATGGAAAGAGATCATCCAGTCTTTGTTGTCTCTATTGGGGTTTGAAACTGAGATCTCATGGTTGTTACCAACTCCATTGACCACTAGGCCACACCCTTGGGTGCTCTTAAGTAATCTTGCTTTATGGTATGATCTATTTCATCTTTTGGCACTTGTTTCATGATAGGTTATGTTAGCTGATTTGCTCAAGCATATTAAGGCCCGAGTGCTGGTCCTACCTAGGACCAGTGTCGGGGCACGACAGCATCATCTGATACAAATACATTGGACATTTAGGGATTGTTTGGTTGGGAACAAGTTATCCCGCGAAAAGTTATCCCACCATGTATATGAAATAACTTATCCCATCACTATGATATAAATGGTGGGATAAACAATCCTAGGACTAATACCTCGAACCAAACGTAGGATAAAATAATCCTGTATTTTATTCCAGGATTATTTTACTTATATCTCACATCACTTGGTGGGAATATACTGGGTATGTTGTTGTTGTATATCTCACACCAAAGGACTCCTTAGACTATACAAATAAAGGCATTGAATAAAAATAAGCTCTGCCAAATATCATGTTGGAAATAAAGCATTCATAATACTACTAACCAAATGTTGGATTCCAAATGGTGAAAAAAGAAGCATGCCAGGTCAGAATCCTACTACCGAACAACCAATCCTTTTTTGTCATACGTTAATCAAATATATGTTTTATATACACCTCAACAGCTCAACTAGTCTCGAGAAATACCTTGGATGGTATGGACATCCTTATTTCATTGACATGAAAGCAATGTGTAATATTTGCTTATCCAGAAGATATCAGATAATTAAATAAATAAGAAAGCAAGCTCATAGGAAGGAAGTATTATTAATCACAAAGCAGAACTTCCAAGACCTAAATGTAGGTAATCTGCAAGAAGATTTGTCCCTTAAATGTAAGGACAGTGTCATACCTCTATCAAACAACTACAGCTAAGGGTCAGATACTGCCCAGTATCAACAGATTGGCCATTCACTGCTATTGAGCACCTCCCGAGATTCTTCAGATAGAAGGATCCATCTGATTCCATCTTGATGCTTGCCTAAGTAAGAAAACATGGAGAAATGACCAAAAGCCCCTTCCATCTAATGCAAAACAATAAGGATGGCATAACATATAACTGTATTTTCCAAGCCAACATAGAAGACAATCTTATCTAAAGAACTTTGAAATCTAAAACCCCACTAAAATGATTTCAACGAGAAAGCAATATATTGTTTAGAACTGACTGTTTCATAATATATCTGAGACTATGCCATAAAGGATTAATTTCATCACCATGTATTCTCACCATCCAAGTGCTATTACAGGTTTTTCCATAAGAGTAACCCACAATTTTGTTTAGACATCATTAGCCAAACACTGTGACTTCCTGTGCTTATTAACACAGCATAGGATACTAAGCAAGAAACCTGAATATCCTTGGTGTGTGTTTATGGCATCACTTCTATTCTCGTACATTACTACATTAAGAGAATGAAAAAGTGCCAACAAAATCCTGCACTTGAATTCTAGGTAATGTCAAAAGGCACTTAAAACAAAGTCACAAGACAGTGTCTCATATCGAGTGACATGTCTCCTTTTCATAGAGTACACACACACAGACAGAGGTATGTTTCAGTGAGTACTCTAACATCATTCTTAACAGTCATAATAGTATGAGATAGAAGATAAAAGTTCTACCTGACGCCGAGAAATTTTGTTAGCACGGCCTTCTTTTCGTAAATCAATGTCAACTTCAACATCATCGGTGGATCTTCCAAGTATGACCTACATAGACAAGCTGACTTGGTCAACAATACACAGGCAAAATGGGAAAGAATTGCATGATCAGAGCTTGATTTCCTCTATAAAGCTGCAAAACATATAGTGTTGAAACCCACTAAGAAAGGGCGAAGAGGTCATACCACTCAACAGGCAAGACTTATAGGAATATATTAAGAAGAAAAGTCAAATCAATTAGCTGGAAATCCTTGTAAAGGTTTTTGGAAGGAAACCAAGAAAACTAATGAGACAAATCCAAACCAAACTCTCCTTTCTAGATACTAATACTAAATGAAGACTTATAATATAATAAACTTGGCCGTAACCAAGAGGCCCATAAAGGTGTATGCTGTCCAAGCAAGAATCAGGGCAGACATCAGGCTGTAGCTGCTTATTCCATGTCAATGATACAAATGCTTGATGAAAGCCAAGGCAATGTGAGGAAGTACACAAGGGAGAAAGGAAATCACGTTTTTTTCTTAAGGGACTCTTTCAAGCATTGTAAATGGGTTTATAATTCCTTAAACGACATAACCCGAGTTCTCGATGACTTGAGGGTATTTTAGAAACTTTACAACAACAAAACCTAGTGTAATCCCACTGGTGGGTCTGGTGGGTCTGGGGAGGGTAGAGTATATGCAGACCTACCCTACCTTGAGAAGTAGAGAAACTGTTATCGATTGACCCTGCAGCTTCTTTGCGACCTAGGGAACTTCTTCCTGCTCATTGTATTATAAGGAGCAAGAAGAATGCCCCAAAAGGGAGCAATTACATGGCTAAATGAAAGTGTCGTAAAATCAAATACACTATTAAAGCTAAACCTCAAAGGAACAACCACGTGGAAAATAAAAATCATAGATGCAGAAGAGAAATTTCCCAGCAGAAAGAAGACAAATAGATAGATATAGTGACAGTGCACGTGTGTGTGGATTGGGGGGTCTGAGGGAGAAAGCTTTAATAAAAGATCAATTGAACAGCAAAAGGTGCAGAAGGTCATCTGGGATACTAACCTCTGTCTTTCGGATGTAATGCTTCAGATGACGGCCATATAGGATGGCAAAGGCCCCTCGAGGTGTCATGTCTCTTTGCATACCAGAACGAACACACTGTTCCAACCTTATGGTTGTCCTTCTAAAGTCTTCAGACTGATACTTGAATTCTGAATATCACATACCCAACAGTTCAAGCTCATAAGAATCTACACCATGTAGAATAATAATAAGTATTTTTTTTTCAATTAAATAGAAAAACAGTAGCTTCACTATATAGCACACCCATTGGCTACTTTGGTAATAGGGATTTTTCTTGCTATATGTATTACAACATTACATAGTCACACACCTGTAAGTGCATGGATGACTAAACACAGATGTAATCTTTGCATAAGATTGGCACATCAATAAGAAGAAGAACAAACAGATGCATGAGCAATACCAGAGAGAAGGAACATCAAGTTTTATATGCCTGGTATTGCCCATGATTTATCGCCAGTAAAAGCTATAAATGAACAAACTCCATTCAGTTGCAAAGAACTTACCCTGTCCAGTTGCATATGAGTCTTGATCATGTGGATCTAAGTCCATCTCTAGTATCTGAAAAGCGAAATTGCAAAATCAAAAAACTGTTATATCTACTTTGGTAACTCTACAGATAAGATTAGCTTAAAAAAGAAAATTTCAAGAATTACCATAGCTTCAACATCAGAAAAATAAGGTACATCATCATCACTCTGAGGATCTTCCACTTCTGATGTTGAAGGGTTAATAATTTTTGGCTCTGTAACAGCTACCCTGACAGAACTTGATTCACCAAACTGTGGCGCCTTGATGAGAGTAGCTGGGGTGTCCCCAACCTGCCACCAACAAATAAGCAGATCTAAAGGATTCATACGAAGAAGGTAAGTAGTTCATGGAAGAGAGTATAGATACCATTTCATGTTTTGATACCCCTCTAACTCTAGCAATATCCTCCTCTTGCACAACATTTTTAGATACTTCTGGGATTATAGGCAATGATCTGCTTTGACCTGCGACTCCCACACCCTTGTTAGCAGCACCAGGAAGGACCAGTAAAGCAGTAGCACCAGACACCTTTAATGGGGCAGTACTACCAACGGCTGGCTGCCCTGGCCCTGTTTCTCCAAATATGTTTGGTCCAACCTTATTAGTCCATGCAGAAGACTTGCCGGAATCTTTTCCACGAGTGAAGGAGTTAACTCTTTGTTCACTTTTATTACAACCCGATGACAAGTCTGTCGAACTTTGACCAACTGGTTGAGTGGCAGTAGAAGCAAATGATGTGGATGGATGGATAAGCAAGAAGATATCATCATTACAAGGAATCTCTGTGTCCTCAGTGTTAAGTGTACAAAGCCCATCAATAGGCTGTTTTATATCAGGACTTAGTGCTGATGTTGATGGCACATTAACTACACAATCAGATCTGACATCTTGAACATGAAGAGAAGAATTCTCCACTTCTGATCCTAAAAGATTGAAATCATCAGGATCAGTAATATTTGCGTTTGATTCTTTGACTACTTCAGATACATGATAATCTGTAGCACCTTCTGGAATATCACAAGGAGAATCTGGGAAGAGCTCAAGATTTGCATTACACAAGTTGTCCGCTGAATCCTTCCCACCCACCTCCAAAAGGATGTCAACCTCATTTGAAAGGTTTAAGAGGGAGTCTGGGAGATCCGTGAATTCACCATCTGAGATAGCTGATGAATCAATGAAATCAGTGCTGCCAGTCCGGGCTCCCAACATAGCTCCTGCAATGACAACATCATAGACACATTAACACATAATTAATATTGCCATCACTTTGATATGACCTTGTTAATGGTTTACTACATATCTCCAAGACTGATATGGCTACATTTTCCATTGTGTTCCAAAGAGGGAGAATAGACTGAGCAGATGGAGATTACAAATGTATGGAATGAAAGAGTTCTCACCTGATTTTGGGGAGTGAGAATGCTGTCTACTTCCAAATCTGCAAGGACCACTACGTATATTTTGATGATTGTCACTTCTTGAATGAAAGGTGGACAACTGTTTTCCTTCAAGATTACTGAAGATCTTTCTCTCAGGAGATAACTGTGATAAGCGAGGCCTCTTAACAGCCGAGCACTTCTCATAGTCAATGGAATTGTCTTTAAGAACATCAGGAATTTCTCTATCTTCCATATCAGGCTGAAAAGAATTCCTCCTCTCTTCTCTTAATGAAGTGGAGAGGTCCTTTAGAAACCTACTTTCTCTTATAATTGCATCTCCACCATTATCGTCTACTGGAATTGAACACCTACTATTATAAGCTATATGAGAATTAGCAATAGCAGAGGTGACAGGCATGTCTCCAAGTGCTTCTGGGAAAGCATTGCGCAAGATATCCAGATCTGATTCTTGAAACCCAAGGTCATCTGAGATACAATTCTCAAGCATACAATTCCCATCATGAGCCTGAGCATCAATTCTGACATGCTGCCTAAAATCAGTTCCATGTCCATTGCAATCATGTAGACTTGGCTCATCCAGAAAGCCTATACCGGTGGAGTTGAAAAATTCACTTCGAAATTTCTTCCGCATTGTATAGTAGTGTCTACGAATGCTGTCCGATTTCCTCTTTCCAACAACATCTTTGCTTCCTTTAAGATTTTCAGATCTGCTAAACTTTGACAATGGATTGACCCCTGAATGTTCAAGCTCAACCATGCGAACAGAAGCTGGAGCTGCAACATCAGAATCATACAGAAGAGAATGCCAGTGATCCTGCAGTTCTTGCAACGTGAATCTGCGGGAAAATCGTACTGCTCCTTTAGCAAGTGCTTCTAAAGATGCACCAGCCTGCAAAGCATACAAGGAAAACTAAGGAAATTTCTTTTGAAAAGCAATAAAAACAACAACATTATGCCTCAATTCAAAGCAAGTATACGAATCCTCACTGACCTTGTTACTCCACCATATAAATAAATAATAATAAGAAGCAGAAGAAGAAGATAAAAAGTACTAGAAGTTAGTTATATTTTTTACTGAGGCATAAATCTTTGGAACACTAAACAACTTCCAGAAAAGCATAGGGTGTAAACTGAAGTGCTAAAAAGACTAAAACATATTCTCAACTAATAGGTAAAACTTTTTTTTCTTTTTGGATAACCGTGGTGTCCGGCTAGGTTGCACCCACCTTGACTAATTCCACAGGATAACTGCCACCTCCCACCACCTCCCACCATCACCAGGTACCTCTGTCCACCAAGGCTAGATCAGATGGAAAGAACTTGTCTCTATTGGGAATTGAACCTAAGATCTCCTGGTGCTCAACCCAATTTCATTGAACCACTAGGCCACACCCTTGGGTAAAAGATAAAACATATTCTCAACTAATAGTTATAGCCTATATAGATTTTTTTCTTTCATTGTGTCATATATTTCTCTAAATCTGCATGGTTCCTGAGATTAGAGGTCCTTCAAGAAAACTTCCATCCAAGTGATTTTAAATCTATCTCGTCCCCTTTTAACACCTTCACACACCATGCTTCATACCTAATGGACCGGTGCATCTTGAGGTTGACACAAGGCGTGACCAAATCCCATCTAATATCACCTCAATTTCACTCTTCTTATGTTAACTAAGCTAGTCATGCATTTATTCAGTCTTTCTGGTTAGACTTTGAGCACTGATTAAAAAAAATCAGATGTTGGGTAATGATCTTCAAGAAAACAGTACGTCGAAAAGATAGAAACAGACATTACTTCAAAAAGAAAAAAACTGAAGTATTTCTATCAACTAGCCAACCATCGAACAGACATTTTCTTTATAGAAAGCAGATTCGGTTCACAGAGAGACATCTAAAGAAATTTCACAGCTAGCCTTCAGTGTTCAAATTGATAAACTGATATTTCCTAGTAAAACAGTGAAGAGACACAATGAAGCTCAAAGCAAATCGTCAAATGGAAGAACTGGAGTACCTATAGCAATCAATGTTTAGCTATTAGCAACAATGATGAATAAGTGTCTTTAGGGACATATGTTATACAATAATGACGTACAAGTATGAAGGGAGTCTTGGAGTATCTGGTAAAGTTGGTAAAGTTGTTGCCATGTGACCAGGAGGTCATGAGTTCAAGCCGTGAATATAGTCTCTTGCAAAAATGCAAGGTAAGACTGCATACAATAGACTTGTCATCCGGCTCTTTCTCAGTGCATAGGGGGAACTTTAGTGCACTGAGGTACCCTTTTTAATGAAGTACAAGAATCTACAATCACATGACCTCTAAATATACAAAAGAACTAGATCATTATTCTAGCTCGTTTGGTTGGGAAATGAGTTGAAATTAGTTGTCCCAAGGCTTGTTATCCTACCCTCAATATGGGATAAAAATAACACTACAATCCTAGGATAAATAATCCCGGGATAAGTTATACCGCGATTTTATTCCAACCAAACATGGGATAAACTAATCTAATCCTAAAAGTAATCCCGGATTACAACAACAACAAACCCAGTGTATTCCCACACAGTAGGATCTTGGGGGTAAAATGTACGCAGTCCATCCCGGATTGGTTATGCAAAATCCCTCGCACCAAACGATCCCTAAACACATCTGACACTCCCAATCTGCTTGCAGTGAAAACTCCAAATCACCTAATAACGCACAGCTAGAGCAACAAACGCCTAAAATTCCCGGAATCTCTAGCATCAATTTGTTAAAACCCATTATTCTCCTCTTTAACCCCAATTTACAGCAATTTGTTTAAGAGCATGATTGTAGTGTTACATTTCCCGCAAATTACCTACCTTACACTATCTAAAAACCCTTAGAATTTCTATATCATCACTATCAACTCAATTTCCAATGTTACAATAGATTGAACTGTTTTAAACGCTGGCAAATTATAAGAAACACTAACAAAAAATGTGCCAACTGAAAACACAACCAAAAAAAAACGAAAAAAAAGGAATGATGAGAAATTTATACGAAATTAAACAGAAAAAAAAAAAAGTAACCTCGACGGCGTTTCTCAAGAGGAGGTCGTCTTCAGGAATCCATGAAAGAGGCAGTGGAGTAGCAGTAGCCATCTCCATCTCCACCTTTGTAAACCCTAAAATTCAGCTTGATTCGACAACTAGTAAGAAGCTACTATCATTCTCAATTCCAAATTCTCATTCGAGAGAGAGAGAAAACTGATTTACAGAAGTGGATTTAGGGAATATTAAAGTCACGTTGATAGTGCGGAATCGGTACTTAGATGACAGAGTGAAATTCTGGCGATTTTCGGAAATGTTTTTATACCTTTTTTTTTTTTTTTTTTTTTTTTTCTGTGGGGCTTTGTCAGGGGGGGGGGTTAAGGTGCTTTGCTTCACGGAATAACCATTTTTCCTTTTTCCGTTACTCTGCCGTTCCTTCCGTCCCGTTTTAATTGGATATATTATTCTATTTTAATTAGATATATTTTATTTTATACGATAATTTGAATAATAAATTTTATTATTTTACTCTTTATAATATCAAGGATATTCATTCGACATTTGAATAAAAATTAAAATTATAATTATTCACATTTAATATATATATAATTAATTATATGGATAAAATGAAAAAAATAATTAATTTTATCTTGATTTAATAAGTGATCAATTAATATGAGATATCAACTAAAATGGAACAGAAAGAATAGTAATTTAGGCCTGACCAAGCGATGAAAATAATATTTATTTTGAGTTGGAGTTGAAATTGGCGGTAGTGTTCTGTTCGATCATGAAAATAAACTTGAAGTTGTTATTGAATTTTTGTGAGAGAATGAGAGTGAAAATTTTGAATTTATACTTATTTTCACGTTTTCAACAAAAAAAAGTGAAATAAATAAATATTATGATCAAATATTACTATTTTCATTAAAGTGAAATAATTTTCTGGAAAAAAAAAAGTAAAAAAATGATCATTGTCAAATGCCTACTAATATCCCCTTCTTTTACTAGACTAGATTCTCGATTTTCCCGACTTTTAAGCCATTTTTGGTCATATTTTTTAGATTTAGTTTCTGAAAATGTATCTTTAAATATTTATTACAATATAAAATTTGATTAAATTTTTGAACTTTGATATATTTAAACAAGTTTTAAAAATTTTTGGATTAGCATTTTGTAGACACCTAATTCTGTCCCTCCCAAAAACCCAAGTTACACATTTTTATCCCTGTCTTACCACGTGCCCTCACCCATATGATTATATCCCATAAAAATACAAAAATAACAAACCCACTAACAAACCTAATCCCCAATTATTCTTTTATAACAAAATTAACCACTCCTCCTATCAATTTTGGACAACACATCACTACCCCATGCCCCTATACCCTACCCCACCGGATTCCATATATACAATAGACACAATACAGAAGAGGGGTCTTCTTCCTCATTCACAGAAGAGAGCAATACACAAGCTCTCTTCTCTGCTACACACCAATCATTCTTCTCCACTGATCTTCATCGACACACCCATACTCTCATCCGTTACACCCACTCACAGAAATCTCTGAATTTGCACTCATCAATTATCCATCGTCACTCTCACACTCTTAAGAATACATATACAGTGAAAGGAACAGAGGGAAACAGAAGGAAAAGGAAGGAGCTCTCCATCTTTTGGTTTTCTTCTTCGCCACAGACACAGAGAGAGAAACCAGCATATTCCATTTTTTACCCTCACCAAAACACAAAAACCTTCTTCTCCAAAACCCCTACACAGAAATACACTGAGAGATATAGAGGAGGGAGACGAGAGAGAGATCGGAGTTAAAGAAAAATCGAGGGAGAGAGGAAAAACAAAAAGAAAAAATCAGGAGATCAAGAAAGGAGCACCGTTTTTCGTTTGGGTCACTGTTCCGGCGACAATAGGCTAGATATAAGCCTTTTCCGATGAATCCTTCACCAGAATTGATTATTATTTCAGTCAGATTCAGGTACTAAGAGTTCGAATCCCGTCCTAGTCCCGTAATACCACAAAGTTTTTCTTAGTTTTCTTGGGGTTTTAGTCGAGATTCCACCGGAAAAGGTTAAGAGAGCCTAAATCCGAGTGGTTTTTATACGTTCTTGTTCATTTGAGCTAACCGTAGCTTAAGTTATCTTATTCTTTTGGTTCTGTCGCGTATCAAGGTTCTGGGGTTCTTCTGAGTTTTGTGTTCCGTCGCCAGAAATGGGTTTTGGGAATTCATTGTTCTAGGTGGGTATCATTGGTTTGGGCTAGACTTCGTAATCCCAATTTTGTTGTTCATCAACTCTGTTCGGGAATTTGTTCTGTTCCAATTGAAATTGGGGTCATCGATATTCTGGGAATGTCATTCGTGTTATTTGGAGAGTAGAGGTTCTACTGGTGTTCTTCGAGGTTATCAGAGCGGCTCTTATTTCTCTTCGTAAATCATCAAATATACACTAAAGGGTCAACTTTGGTCTGTTCGGTTTAATTCTGGTCAGTTCGGTAGTTTCAGCTCGTCGGGGGGTTTGTGTTGAATACTCTCAAGTTGTTTCATGGATTTTGGTATTTGAATCGAAATGCGAATTCGGGTTTTGCACCGAATTGGTTCGTCGTTGAGGTTCTCTATTTGGGATTCCAAGTCCGGGTTCTCTTAAACATTATTATTATCAACAAATCTGTTCTTCGAAGGTCCATCTCTTGACTCTACTCTTTTATCTTAAAATTGGTTAATGTCATAAGTTTGTGGTGTGGCTTTGAATATTTTGAGCAAAATATTAATAGTTGGTGTGGATGACTTGTATGCCTAAGATCGAATCTTCGTTGGATGTATATGTTTGAAGTTGAATTTTAGATTTTTGAAAAGTGGTTTGATAATCGAAAAATTTATTAACCATGGCTTGAGAATTAAACTTGTTGATTTGGGGGGTCGGGATTGAAAATTGTTAATCAAATAAAGTTGAAGTTGTTTGTTATGATTCATTACTGACTGTTGTCGAATTGGATAGTATCATGATAGGTCAAGTGGGTAGGCAATCGTAGATTCGGGTAGGCAAAAATTTAGAAATAAGTGTTTCGTTGGATGTTTGAATGTGGAGTATGTGTTGAATGTTTTCTACTTTATCGCATTCGATGCAAATGTATTCATTTAGCCGGGGAATGTCCCGAGGTCTTCTGTACTTATTCACCGAGGAATGCCCCGACGTATCATGTTGGCGAAAAATGATCGTGATGAAGGCCTGTGGCATCGGGTAAGGCATTGGAGCTTAGTCTAGATTTAGTTTAGAATAGGATTTATATTTTCGTATTTTTCTATTTTTGGACTGTATAATTGGACTGGACTTTACATTTTGGATTGTTTTGTTTTGTTTATTGTTTGATTATTTTGCGTGCTTTTGTGTGGTTTATACATTTCTTAATGTCAATCTAGCCGATACGCTCTGCCAAGCGACCGTGGTCAAACCACGGGATCGAGGGGTGCCTAACACCTTCCCCTCGATCAACAGAATTCCTTAGCCGGAGTCTCTGTTCGCAAACCAGTTTAAAGAGTCAAAAGGTTTTGAAAAGGATTTTCCAATGGTGACTTGGCACACCAGATTATGCCAAGTGGCGACTCTGAGTAAAAAATGTAAATAATCCTTTTCTGAAATAAATTTTCATTTCTTGTCACTTAAATAATAAAACCCTTTTCGACCCTTAAAACATAAATCTTTTTGGAGTACGTAAAAAGGGGGGTGTGACACATTTATAAAACATCAATTTTTTTCTCAAGTAAAATATGTGTCTAAATATCAATATCTATAATCTATATCTTTAATCTATCTATATCTATATCTATAATCTATATAATATATTAAAGTGTGAAGACCCTTAGAAAAGTGAATCGAACTTTTTGCCCTTCATTAAAAGATTTCGCAATAGACAAAATCATCTTTTCACCTTTTTTATTTTAATTATTATTTTATTAAATTAAGGACTCCTAAAATATATATGAAGAACCCTAATTAAATAAATACATGAAAACAATTAAAAATCCTAAAACACCTAAAATATATGAATTTAAGCACTCCTAAAATATATAGAACAGAAATTAAGGACTTTTGATATATAGAGAAAAAATAATCGATATATATATATATATATATATGAAACCCTAATTAAATAAATATCCTAAATTTTCAAAATTACGTAATATTTTTTCTTTAAGTAGGAGTTAATTTTTCTTTTTCTATCAATTTTTTTCGTTTTTGGCTTTGTTTAGTTGTAGAAAATCTTTAATATTGACTTTTCTATTTCCTTTTTTGGTTTAGAGTCTTCTATGTATATATAAAAATAATTATTATTCTATAAGAGTCTTCTATATCTATAATCTATAATCTATATCTATATCTATAATCTATAATCTATATCTATATCTATATCTATAATCTATATCTATATCTATAATATATTAAAAATGTGAAGGTCTTATAAATGTTATTTAAACTTTTGTCCTTTAGTAAAAGTTTTTTCAATAAACAAAATCATTTTTTCACTATTTTCCTCAAATTATAATCATTTAATTATTTTCCTAAAATTTAAGATATTAAAAACCAACTAGAATTTGGTTATCAAATGCTCCTTTTTTTGGTAAATTTAATAAAAATTTGTTAGTACGTATACAACGTATAAGTTTTTGGACTTTTCTTATTGAAACAAAACTGATTTAGGGCATTTTTTTGGGCCAAAGTTGGTTTAGAAATAATATTTTTTAAAAAGAACTCAATTTATTCATTATTTACTTTTTTGAAATTAATTAAAGTCCGTATTTAATTTGAGAAATCATAATATTTAACACTTCTATATCGAAATTTACCTTATATAAACAAATATTACTACAATTCTATTTAAGTAATATTTCAATCAAACTATACAAGAGTTTCATTCTTTTTCTTTTATTCTTTAATTTCTTTTTGTTTTGATTCAAGACACCTTCTTGCATTCATTATCATCATCTTTATATCTCTTTTATATTTTTTAGTTTACAGTTTTAATATATATATATATATATATATATATATATATATATATATTATAGTAATCAACAATGACAATAAATTCTCCCTTTTTGATATTTTTTTTGTGTTTTCTCTTTTAGTTGAAAAATTCTGATTAAAAATTGACTGAAATAAGCATGTTGCGACCGAATGAAAGTAAGTTCTAAAAAATGATACTTTTAACGTGAATCATATTACTTTAAACATTCTGTTTTAGATTTTTGAGTTGGTGCATGTAAAAAGATTAAAAGAATGATATTGTAAAGGCACCGACAATAGAAAGAAAAATGAAACAAGCAAGAGATAATAATATGAAATTATAGAGGTTGTAAACCACAAGCAATTAGGCATTTAGAGTGTATATTCTTACTGCAATTATACAAATGCGCTTAGTGGAGTTCATCACTTCTCTATGAGAAATTTGAAGGAATTAAAATTGACTAATACTTATATAAAAGAAGTATTATTCTCTTTATATTTTTGTTGAGGTTGTGCTATGCAATCTCTCAAAGGTGCTACTTGACAGTTATAATTGGTTATAACCAAGAAATTCGCCACCCGAGGAAGTTTAGAAAAAATGATTCTATTTGGTGTTTGCATACAATGAAAAAGAATTATATAAATTATTGAGCACTTTCTAGCTGAAAGTTTCAAGATTAATCTACTCAACAAAATGTTTCATCCCTTAATGTGACCTAGCTATCATTTGAAAAAAGAACAGGAACCACATAATTGTAAGCTAATAATCATTTACTCGAAAAATTAACACCTGTATAAAGAGACATAGTCGCACTACATACAAACTGCTAAAATACATCAAAACTTTCAAGAGAATATGGGAACATGTAAAAGCATATTGAAGTATTTTGTAATTGTAGGTCGTAAAAGAATCATCGTATATCCCGTAAAATAGATTATTACGAGCTATATTTGTATTCGGTATTTACTTCAAAAGAAACTTGTCTAAAATTAAGCTATTGTTATGTAGCATGTGATAATCTTTTCTTTAACTTAAGAACTTAATAGCATATCTGAAAGATAGTTATTTCGTTAGAAACCAAAATTTAAGTACATGTCATACTACCAATCAACTTAACTTGTGTTATAATTTTATTCAATATCAAATAAACTTCGATTAATAAACAATATAATTTTGTAAGATAAAATTTTCTTAATCGATTATTTCCTTAATAGTTAAATTTTGAAATTAACTATAGTAAATAGTTATTTAATTATAAATAATCAAAGGTTCAGGTGTGAGGCACGTGCATTTAAACTAGTAATTCTAAAATTCAAAACTCAAATTTTAAATTTGGAATTTAAATATAGTAAGATGGAAGCGAAATATTGCATTATGATTTTGGTTGTTTACTTTTTGAAATAATCGTGTCATTCTTCTCATTTGAAATAATTTGGAGATAATAAGAAAGATTTAATAGAATATTAGTATCCTTATAAGATAAAACATTATTAGGAAAACCAACTACATAAGAATATTGTAATTCGAACTTTGATGGGAAAAGTAACCTCTCCAATTGTAGTATCTTTTCAACTAGGCCTCGTTGAGAAAATACAAGTATTGTAATTTCAGATTTCACGTTATTTTTTGCTGATTGAAAATATATTTAGAAGTAAATTTTTTTTTAATGGGATGAAAACATCTAAAAAAACAATTTAAAACCCTATTTATACTTTCTTTTCAAAATTATGAAAATTACAACTCATAATTTTTTAAAAACAACTATTTTCAAAGTTAGATTCATCTAAAACAAAACCCCGAAAAACACAAGTTCCTAATTATTTGTAAAGTTGTCGCGACTCTAGAGGGGCGTAAATGGTTCGCAATAGAACATATTTTCATAGAAGATCACGCTAAGGGTCATTTAATGTGAGGTATAAAGGATAAAAAGTTCTGGGGTAAAAATTAAAATGAAGAATTATTTTGTCTCATGTTTGGCGTGAGGTATTAATTAGTACCAAGATTATTTATCTCAGATTTACACCATGGTGATATGATAAGTTATCTCACATACATAATGGAATAACTAATTTCGGGATTAATTATCTCGAAATAATTCTTTCCCAACCAAACACCCCCTAAATATGTAAAGATAAAATACATAATAGATGTTAAACCTTACAAAAATTTGTCACCGTACCTGGTTCGTAAATAGCATCCGAAGTGCCAAACGAATCTAAGGAAAAGCATATTTGAGGAATAATATCCTATGCCAGTTCAAACGAGAGCTGTATTTGTTGATAATACCTTTCGTTACCAATATAGATTGTGGTGTAGCGGATGAGGTTGCTCTACTCTTAACCAGAGGTCGATTTCGACCCTGGGCATGGAGAAAACTCTGTTGGGAGCGCTATACTATCCCCCGAATGGGGCCCTACCCGGCGCGAATCCGAATTAGTCGGACTCCAATATTACGGGTACTGGACACCGGATGGAAAACCCCAAAAAAAAAAAAAATACTTTTCGTTGCAATATCCATCCTTTGCTATTTCCTTTAATTAAGAAAAAATGTGGATGACACTCGTTCAAACTTCAGCCATAACCCACGGAGAAAAGATAATCACAATTCACAAGCAGGTTACACAAAGATAATCAACTAAAATAACTCTTGTGATAATGTACGAAGGTCGAAAAGCTTATAACTATATCGTGACAAATGAATACGGCTACCAAAAGCATACGCTTCTAACACGTAATCTTTGCTGTAGATCTAAAATAGCAAGTACATGTAAAACTCAACAATTCACTTACTTCAAGATGACCTAAGAATTATATATAGATCTTTTAAGTCAAATTTAACAACTTAACTCTCAATGATATCAATGGACAAAATACTAACCAGACTCACATATGAATAGGCATGCTGCGTAACATTCTAAAAAGAACAATATGCGTTCAAGGTATCATAATTCATCTTCCTTGGCATCACCATATATAGAGGTGTTGAAACTCCTAGAATAATGAAGTGCGTTCAAGCTAAGTAGTGCTTGCAGCTTACAATAGTTGAATTTTTTTGAGTAATAAGATATCATTGGGAAGTTGATTCGAATAAGTAATTTAATATTAAGGATATCTTTAAGACATGCGTAGATCACGAGAACCAAATCCTCCTTCGTCTTGAAGATTTGGGCGCAACGATTGTAGACGAAAAGCATAAAGATTTTGTACTCCATTAGCAAATGCCACAGCAGAGTTGTAATGCTCCTCATTTTCCACTACACCATACTTTGAATCTTCACTGTTTGCTTCCTTTGATGAAACAATTACGTAATTTTGCGTTAATTCACAAACCCATTAATCAAGCCAAAAGAAAAATAAAAAGATGTACTTACCAAGTCAAGTACGAGGTTTCCATGTTGCTGTTCTAAGTTCTTAACCTATTTTGTCATATAGAAGAACACATTGCACTATGTAAGATGATGTCTCTGGCGAGATGAATATAAAGGATTTCATATCATAATAGATAAACAAGTGGAACTAAAAGGAAAACTTACCTTTTTCTTGAAGGTGTTTGTTTGACCTTTGATCACGTGGTACTGTATAAATTCATAGAGCCACTTATAGTCAAGTACGTACTTAATCCAATTGGAAAACCAATTCTAGCTTTATTTGCTGACAATGTAAAGGAAGAGAAAAGCACTAAAATGTAAGTTGATCGACTCCTATGATTTGGATCATGAATGAGTCACCAAACAAATAGTAATAACTATTCTTCTCATTTCATTTTAAGTTTTTTTTTTTTTTTTTTGTCAGTTTGTTTTGCATTTTTTATTTTTTTGACATTCGATAACTTTTTACTATCAAATATTTTATAATTTTTAAATACATTTTAAATTCAAAATGACAAATTTATAAGAGAAATTTATTTTACTAAATATTCTGGCTAATCAAATTAAATACAAGGGAGTATAATACATAAGGCCTGTTTGGCACTTCAACATAGAGAAAAAGTTAAGCACGTAAGCTGAAATTTTATCCTGTCGATCACATCAATATCAAAGGAAAATTCATTAATAAAAGTGCTGGCATTCAGCTACAAGTTGCCAACACAATGATATTTGTCATATGAGTTTAGTCTTATCCAGTATCAGGAAAATAAAATATCTCATTAGCATTCACTAGTACCATACATTTAAATTACTGCCAGTAGCAATATTGATTTCTCTCCAAAGTGATTCAAAAATATGGGGGAGCAAAATGTTGTAGCAAGACAAACAATTATAGCAATGAAAGGGCATCCAGGTACAGGTAAAAGCACAATAGCTCACTCCATAGCTAAAATCCTCAAATGCCCACTTATAGACAAAGACCATTTTCGAGATTGCACTAAGCCTCTTCAACAGGCCCTAATGTTATCATCCCCCAACACAGCCATTCATCTTCTAAATAAACTTTCTTATGATGCAATGTGGCATGCTGCTTCAACACAACTCGAATTGGGGCTCAACGTTGTTGTAGTGTCTCCACTGTCGCGTTTGGCTCGTTTTAGAAGGCTTGTTGAACTTGGTGAACGTTTTGGTGCACGAATTGTTATTGTTGAGTGTAAACCCAAGGATTTGGGCTTGTGGAGATTGAGGGTTGAACAGAGGGCTAAGTTTGAAACATCAAGTGCGTGGCATAAACCAGCTACATGGGAAGATATGGAGAAGGTGTTTGAAGGTTGTTGTGATTATGATGTTGGAGATGTTCCAAAAATTGTTGTGGACACTACTGATGATCAAGGGGTTGAAGCATTGATTCCTTCTGTGTTAGAGTTTGTACATGCTAATTGTGATATTAGAGTCAATATATAGTTCTAACATTATCTAGTGTTGTTTGCTCTTGATACATCATGCCATGAGGTTTTCATTTAGTCTAGTAATTTTGGTCGAAGTTAGAATCACCATATATGATGTAGAATGATAGCAAAAAAATTATGACGATATTTAAGGTAAGGGATAAAAGACCATATTTACAATGTATAACAAGTTGTAGATAATTGGACTATATAACTTCCAGATATCTGGTAGTTAAAGTGTGTGTTTGGTATGATGGATCCTGGAAAAAGTTTTTCCCAAAAATAAGTTGGTTTTCTACTTATTTTCTCATGTTTGGTTGACGAGTGAAAAATATTTTATGGTGTTTGGTTGGTAAAAATACTACTAACTGTTAACTAGTATATCAATGTCTCTAGCAACTCAACAATTTGTAAGAACTAATTCAAGCATAACAAATAATATCATTATCGAATACTAAAATATTACAATCACTAAATTTAATCAACTACTAATTGGCAAATATAAGAGACATTTTTCAATATTTTGTTAGGACAATCTCAAGAGATTACAATCAATAGAAATACAACGGAATGATAAGCTTATTCAACCTTGTGAAATAAGCTACATTGATGACAAAATAAAATATGCAATTAGCAAAAGTAACATAATTAAGTCTTCCTCTATGCATATGGAAATAACAATACATTCGATGAATATTGAAAAATAAAAAAATTCGGACTTCACTATTTTTTATTCCAACCAGTGAAAAATTGAAGCAAAACACAGTGAAAAATATTTTTGAGTAATGTAAATTTTTTGAGAAATATAAATATGAGTGTTGTTGGGGTAGGGAAGAAGGGCGGGGTTGGGGGCATTAGTCACATTTGTCATTTTTGAGAGAATGACTTCCCTTGGCCATGAGGGAAGTCATTTTCCCTCAAATGAAAGAAAATGAGTTGTTATTGAAAATATTTTCCCAACATTTAACTACAACCAAACAAGAAAAAATAAAAAAATATTTTCCAGAAAACATTTTCCATCATACCAAACACATAAACTCTAATTTCAAGTAGAATGTTTTTTAGTATTATATGTAGTTAGTGTGAACAATTTGAAATAATATTTACAGATTAGTCTTTTTGAAATCACCTTCTATAAAGATGACCGAATGGTGTATGTACTATATTATTTATATATTGAAATGGTGCGTCGTAAGTAAGGTGTTTTGGTAATGTTGGAATTAGTTTGCGTAATATTTACTATAAAGAACAGTTTTATTTTTAATCATGTTTATTCCTGCATTATTGACATTTGTATTACTAATTCAAATAATTTGTTATGTATTAGTTATACACCATATTCGATACTATAAAATAATTGGACTATTTAAGAAAGTCCTATTAAATGATTGTTCACGTATTTGGTTACTTAATAGACATATTGTATTTTCAATCGTTATAAATTAGTATTCACTCCATCCATTAGGATTATCATACATTCTTCTCACAGTTCCATCACCAATAATTATGGTGACATTACACTAGGGCTTCATTATGGTAATATTACACTAGGGCAAAGAGGCAAAAATTAATTTTAATAGCGCTTATGTTGCGAGATGATGTTTTATGCTGTACATTTTTATAACGTTTCTATGTAAAATTCTCATGTTCAAGATACTGATGTACATTTAAGTTGAGGAACACTTCCTCTCTTCTCGAGACTTACTAAACCATTTCACAAGTTTGATAAAAGGAGATATCTTGAGTATTTAAAGTGTAATTAAGGTCCATTTAGCTCATAAATGGATATATTATATTCATGATTAACATGACCTCCAAAATGTAAGAGTAAATTGTGAATAATAGAATAATAACCTTTCTTTCACGAATCTCAGCTACAGATTCAGAGATGCTCTCCTGCAATTGGCACAGTTCCTGCAAATTGAGGCCACTCATGTCTTCCCCTGTTCTCTGCCTATCAACATAGACACCAGCATCAGCAAATTTCATTACCATTGCTTAATTAAACACCCAAAAAATTCAATTACACAAATCAAAAAGTAAATATATTAATGTTCCTACTACTACCTTATTTCTCTTCTTAGCTTGTTATTGATCACTTTCAATCTCTTCAAGTTTTCTTGCATTTTCTGCACACACACACACACACATTTGAAGTACAAATTAATTTCAATTCCAAGGTTAGTGTATACCAAATCAACGTTAAACCACAAATACGAATTATACCTCGTACTGCGTGCTCCAAATATCAACTCCAAGTGTACTCTGATACTGATCTAACATCTTTTTTGTCCTGATAGAAAGAAAAAAAATAGAGTAAAATCACAACTACTTTTTTTTTCCAAAAAGTGATTTTTTTTGTACTAATAGTGTTTAATGTAACATAACATACGTAGTGTTGGGGCTGGTGTACTCATGATATTTCTTGGTGCTGGAGAACATGATGATAAAGATCTTAGCGTCACAAAGGACAGTAAGTTCTCTAGCTTTCTTGAAAATACCATTTCTTCTCTTGGAGTAAGTGACCTGTCTGTTTGTCGAGTTTTCTATCTTCTTGATCTGAATCTTTCCACGACCCATTCTGGAGGAAGAAGTTGTAATGGAGCTGATGATGAAAGAAGGTTTTCATGATGTTTGTAATGACAAGTGATGAAGTTAAAAAAGAAAAAGTCAAGAGAGGGTTAGTGGAGAAACTATATCAGGAAAAGGAAGTTTAAAGTTTAGTACTAGTTGCTGCATTACTAGGAGCTTTTGCTTATTTTGTGAAAGTCTTACCGGAGCTTTTGCTTATTTTGTGAAAGTCTTACTGGCTACTCTTTTGTAACATTTGATGTCCCCTTCTTTGACCATGACAACTCTTTTTTTTTTTTAATTATTACTTCCTCCATCTCATTTTAATATATGTCATCATTTCTTTTTTTATCCGTTTTAAAAAAAATGCCATCTTTTCTTATGATAACTATTTAAAAACATAATTATACTTTTATTGTTATTGAACCCACTTAATACATTGTTTTAATGAAGGACAATTTGGTAAAAAATATAAAGTCTTTACTTATTTTTTAAACTTCATTTTTCGGTCAAATGACGATACATAAAATGAAATAAAGGAAGTATTATTTTAAAGTAAGGTTGTAAATTCGTTTTTTTTTTTTTTTTAAGAAACTGCTTATTTTTCTCTCTTTTAAGAAATTACTTATTTTTTCTCACATATTTTCAGCTTTAGAATTTAGGAGGAGAGGTGGAGGATGTTTACCGACCAACCCCTTGTTGTCCAAACGATTAGTTAACATCTTTCATGATTCTAAAACCCCTAATATGGATAGAATCAAACTAATGTACTCCCTCCATTATTTTGCTTATCTTATTTTTATTTTTAGTTTATTTCTTAAAAAGGTCCTTTTCTATGATTATTTAATTATATTTTTTATATGGTATAGTTAAGATCATAAAATTAAAGAGTATTTTAATACTCTACATACCTTTTGTTTAACATAGTAAGATTCAATTTCTTTTTAATTTTCGTAAAATTTGTATTGGATTAAAGATTGAAACGGGGAGTATTAATTTTACAGCAATTTCACCGACGGGATGGCTGGGGTCTGGAGTAATGAATTCATCCTTATTAGTACTTAAATTTGTATGTAATTAGCGACCAGCAAGACTCCACGATCACATTCTTGGAAGATAATTCATCAATCGAATGTTTAGAAAAATTAAGTTTACTATGTTTCTTGCAAAAGCAATTAAATCAAAGAGTTTACGAACTCAGCTTTTGAAAGTTTCCAAACAAACTCTAACGCTTAATGATGCTAAAATCCCTACAAGTAAAAGGAAATGAAAAAAGTAAAGGAAAAAAAATCAAATCTAATGAATTGACAAATTAAGATGAAAAAAAATGCACAAAGGAGATTAGAGGTTGTATCTGGAATACTAGTTATGTATAACGTTACTTTCGCACATTAGGTCCCTAACATTTTAATTCTACCCCGTCAGAAGTGCTTGAGAACCAACACATGAATAAGAGAATTTTGTATGCTACCCTACTGTATTAATAAGGCATACAAATTAGGCAAAAGAACATACAAAGCAGTGTTGCTTTCTAATTCTATAAATTAACACAAAATAAATAGTGTGAAGTGATTAACCTGCGACCTTGCCTCTGATATTTCCATAGTAATTGCAATTAAGGGTGTGACCTAATGATTAATAAAGTAAATTTACATTATATACTTAAAGTAGTAAATAATTTAATAGACGAGATCTACAAATATATTTGTATTAATGGGCGGGAGATAACCAATACCCAATAGACTTATTAGTCGAGATGCACAACCTCAAACTCCTCAATTTACATGAACTTCGTGACATTTTTGATTTATCATGGTTATGCAGCAATTACTATAACGTGCAAGGTTTCATCTTGTGAAAGGACTAACGAAGGGCGAGCCAAGAATACCGGTATAGTAAGATATCTAAAATATTGATTAATCTTAATTTAATTTAGTTTCAAAGATTAATTTAACTGACTGTTATGAAGCGAAATGTGGTAAGAAAAAGTGAATTGCAAGAGTATGTCACGTCGCTTAAGTAGAGTCTAATTCCACACAGATCTTCCCTGCGTTCTTCCAAAGGAAATAATTAGTCCTATGAAGGTGACTCTTGACAACTTTATGCACATATCTACATCTTGTGGTTCAATACTGTACTATGGTTGTCACAGCAGTGGGGCTACGCAATTACTTAATTCAAAGTCTTCAACAACTGCCTACAAAGTTCTTTCTGGAAAGCTAGGCAAAGATCGATATGCATTTCCAGTATCCGTGTGTGATTAATTCGAGACAATGTCAATTAATCTTCATTATTATACACGAAAAAATGTCCAGCTTGACATAATTATTTCCACACTTCACATCAACGATCGATATGCAAAATCACTACAGCTAGCTATATGATTGTCCAGAACGTACAAATGATTAGGTTGTTGCTCTCCCTATAGGAAAATGTTTCAAATTATTTATCATTTTAAAAGATCAAGGCAAATTAATTATTCTTTTATATTTTTTCATTTTGCCTCTACATATATATTTTTTACTAGAAAAATCTCAACTATGGAGAGATGACACATAAATATAATAAATATGTAATGAAATAGATTCTATCTTTAGATATAAAAAATATGGGTAAAATAGTTAAAGCCTCCTCTTAATTAATACTTTCCTTAAAAAATGTGTAAAAGAGAAACAAAACAAATAATTTAAGATAAGAAAGTAGCAAAAGATCACAGTGGAAATAATAAGTTTACGTCCTAATTGTTTCAATTTAATGAACATCTGAATATAAATTATTCAAATGTCAATGCATGATGTGTGTATAGATATAAGGGTGATTAATGATTCGAACATATGAAATATTTCAATAAAAACTAGTGAAGCTGTTGGGAAAAATAGATTATTTTTCCCGCCTCTTTCGAACCGCTTTCAAGCAGAAAATAACAGAGAAATTAAAGAGAATAACAACACAAAGATTTAACGTAGAAAACTTCCCAATTGGAGAAAATCCACGGGTCTTCCAGAAAAATATTCACTATATAAAAATTATTACACCATACAATACAAAATATTTTTCTCACACACCCTCACTTCCTAAAATACTATTCTCAAAGAGATCTCCAAGAGAATTATCTCTAAACCTCTTTAATAGTAAAGAAGGAAAATAATATTTTTGCGTGTGTTAAACAATGAAGGAGGTGGAGTTTATTTATAACTCCCAACCTCCTCCCAACCAAAGTAAATTTCCGATGTAGGATTTTCTTTCTTCAAAACAAACTTCAACAAATCTCCACCTTTTGAAGAGAAAAAAATACAATCCGTTGGCCCTTTATAGTTGTCCAGCTACACATAACAAAATCAGTTCTCCACCTGACTCTAAATTTGGTCAATCATATGTAACTGCAACTTGCACATTGTCTGCTACTGACAATCATAATTCTAAATTCAAGAATTATCATACCCCCCACCATAAAGAGTACATCCACTCAGATTGAAAAACCAATCCAAGAATTTTCACTTGAAATCACTTCCTAATTTCAAGAATTTCATTTTCGGCACATGTCGAAAAAATTGCGAATAACTTATGGTGTGATTCTCTTTTTGATTTCTTGAGAGTTCATTAGCCATCGACATCCTTTCTACCACACACCTTGCATCACCTATTAACCAATTTCTATGTGTAAACTTGTGGACCAGCTGCCAATTAAAAATCCTTTTCCATGACAATTCTAAAGGTAGCATTCATGCCATGAGGATTTTCATCTTTCTTACAAAGAAATATCATCTTACTGTTCTAGGAAGACAACATTGGCAGCATTTTCTTTGAAGCTTCTAGTCGAACTAAAAGCATTATTTGGACAATTATTTTTAACATGTCCCAGTTATTTACAATTCCAGTAGATGACCTTCTTCTTAGAGCTTTGCTTCCATTTTCCTTTAACAACAAGAGCTGGTTCTAGAGATTTGTCATCTCCATTCTTCAATCTTTTTTCCTCAGAAATCAATTTGCTTGTCACTTCTGAGAAAATCACAGTTTCCTTCCCATACATTAAAATGGATTGCATGTGCTTGTAGAAAGATGAAAGAGATCAGATGAGTCGAAGTGTCTTGTCTTCATCATCAATTTTCACTCTAATAGATTCCAATTCAGAAACAATCCCATTCAAGACACTCAGATGATCAGAAATAGTTGTACCTTCAGCCATTTGCAATTTATGAAATTGCTCCTTCAAATATAACCTATTTGAAATACTTTTGATTTGGTACAATTCTTCAAGTTTCTCCCACAACTCCTTTGTTGTAGACAATCCAATCACATTAGCAAGAACATTTTTAGCTAAACACAAGCGAATTTGACTTGCCGCTTTCATGTCTAGCTCTTCCCATTCTTCATCACTAATTCTGAATTTTTCTGAGTCTTTACTGCTTTCAGATTTTTCTGAATCCTTATCACCTTTTTCGCTAGTTGGTCTTTCTTTCAATGCCTTGTGTAATTCAGACTGGATTAACACATCCTTGACTTACACTTGCCACAAGCCAAAATTAATTCTCCCATCAAATTTCTCAATCTCAAATTTTGTCTCTATCTTGTTTATCAGTACTAATAAATGGACAATAGTAATATAAAGTACCCACAAGGGATGCACTTAAGGGATACACTTAAGTACCAAGTCTTTTTATCAATACTAATAAATGGACAATAGTAATATAAAGTACCCACAAGGGATACACTTAAGTACCAAGTCTTTACTTAGACAGAACATCTTTAGATTGTACTTATTCCCACCATTACCAAATATACAAGTATCCCAAAATAACTCCACCAGAATAGCAAACTCCACCGGAATCAGATTCTACTTGCTACTCCACCAGGACGAAACTTCTGCTTGAGAACAATAATTATAATTTAGAAATTTTTTCTGATGTGAAGATCAGACAAAGCTACAACCACAGAGCATACCAAAATTTCAAAAGAATTAACTCCCCAATTGGAGAAAAACCACGGACCTCCCAAAAAAATATTCACTATATGAAAATTATTACACCATACAATACACAATATTTTTCTCACACATCCTCACTTCCTAAAATGTTATTCTCAAAGAGATCTGCAAGAGAATTATCTCTAAACCTCTTTAATAGTAAAGAGAAAAAAAAATATTTTTGTGTGTGTTAAACAATGAAAGAGGTTGGGTTTATTTATAACTCCCAACCTCCTCCCAACCAAAGTAAATTTCCGATGTGAAATTTTCTTTCTTCAAAACAAACTTCAACAGAAGCTACCAGTACTGGAGGAGATCCGGTCCTGTTTCTTCAACCGTAATAGTAATTGAAATTATGAGACTTAAATTTGAGCAACTTTAAAACATTTAAGATTTTGTGACCCTTGAATCTAATTGGATTAGTTAATTAGCTAGTTATTGTTGGAGGGGCCTATGAGAAATTGAGAAAAAGCATGGAATAGCTACTTTGTTGTCCATTATTAACACATCTTGCTATTAATGCTTACTCTCTCTCAGCGTAACTTTGACTAGTTCTTTTTTGTTTGTGAATACTATAATTCCAGATTGAAAAATCGAATTTGAAAAATATTTAGGTTATTTGCGTGGTCCGATGGAGATGACGAAATCTACCAAATATTAAGCAAACGAAGTGAATAATATTAGAGTTTTACTACTGATTTTGTGATTATAACTGGCTTTCACATGTAGGTGCACACTTCCAATTCTACAAAAGATCGATCTCCCTCCGGTATATTCTCATTCCATCCAAAATATTGTACAAGTATAAAGAAAATAAAAGTATAACCACGAAAGCAATGGAACTAGAAATCCTTAGTTATTTGATTTATCGGAGTTGTTTTCCTCAAGTACTTCTTTCGTTAGTGTTACATAATTCTTTGCTAATAACACTGATTAAAGAAGTAATAAAATATTCACATAATGATACATTTGTTAATAACACCAGCAAACAATCGACTAAAGGAAAAATGTTAGTATTTCATCTTTCTCATTCATCTGGTTCGAAAAATGCATACCCAATTGAAAAGATTGATCATATTATATTAGAAAATTCTATTAAAGAATAGTTATTTATGTTCAATTTTTTTTTATTAAATTAAAATTCAATGAATAAATATTGTACTATTTAAGAAGTCATGTCGTTGCCCTTAGTTTTCTGTGTTCGTGGCGGTAGAATCTTACTAATCAAAAGTATATCTTGCTGGATTGTGGCAGCATAGTTGGGTTCCTTCATTTCGGTTGACATTGTTTTTGGGAAATTAAGAAAAAAAATATTTTTTTCATTTTAAAATAGTTGGGTTATAATAAAAATTTTCTTGATTTTAATTAAATTAAAATAAATAATTTTTTTTTTGGGAAAGGTCAACTATTTTAAAACAAAGAGTATATCTTAACTTTGTCACCACTATCCACAAGTGTATTCATAGTACTCCCTCTATTTAATAAATAAATAAATTATTAAGCTATTTTTTAATATCCTAAATAAATGAATTATCTATTCTTCAACAGATTTGTTGATTTTTTTTTTTAATTTTATCCTTTTATTTAATGAGGTTTTAAGTACGTCAGATATTTTAGGAGAGTAATTTAAGAATAATTAAAAAGATAATAGTGAAAAGTAACCTAAATATTTATTTTTGAAGTGTGTTGTCACACCCCTTTTTCGCCCGAACTGATTCGGGTAGAAGGATTTTTTCAATTAAAGTGACGGTATTGAATAACGATTAGTTTATTAACAGAGTCGTCACTTGGAATTGAGTTATGATGTTCCAAGTCGCCTTTTTGAATTCCTAATAAAAAGAAAATGACTCTTTATTATGGTCTGCGAAAACAGAAAATCGGGTAAGGAATTCTGTTGATCGAGGGGAAGGTGTGAGGCACCCCTCGAGTCCCGTGGTTCTAGCACGGTCGTTTTATTGACTTATCCTGACTAAAACTATTCTGGATAAATTGCGTTAAGGCCTAAAATCGCTCATTTTTTATTATATCAAAAACTTGTCTATTATCTTATATTGAATAAATTTGGTAAAAATTAATTTTTTGAAAAATATATGCCAAGGTACATTATATCATCCTTGAATTTTAAATGTCCTGAAAAGATATGTATACCGCATTTTTAACTGAGACGAAAATTTTATAACGTGCCTAAATTTGTTTAGTGCTAAATCCATTGGTTTGATACTTATAAACTTGAAAACAATTTTTATTCATTCGAAATGCCACTAAATTTTAATAACATTCCTGAATAATATTTAATTAAGGCAATAAATGATTTGACAAATAAACATCCACATTTAATGTTAAAAATAAAAATAAATATATAAAATATAATAGAATTAAAATAGATAAATATATATATAACTACTCACATCTATTTTTAAACAAAAGTCTATTTTTAATGGTTCAGTAATTTAACAACAAAAAAATAATACAGATCAGTATTATCTACGCATGTTTTTACTGACTTAGGGAAAAAAAGCGACTCCAGTTGGCGTTTCGATTATTGGTTTGCCTGTGTCGGAGTAAAGGAAAAAGGAAGAGAGGGGAGCACTAACGGCGGTGTTGTACGCCGGTTGGTGTGCCAGTGTTGGTTGTTGGTTGACTCTGGCGACCGAAACCCGCCATTTGGGGTTGTTGGTCGCCGTGAAAAGGAAAGAGAGACGATTGAAAGTCAAACGACGGGAAAGGGAAGAGGGGTGTGGCGCCGACCAGATCTGGTTATGCCGAAGTGGTTGGTGGTATCTCCGGGAAAGGGGGAGGGAGAAGACGACGGCGGTGATGGTGTTTTCCGGCGATTTAGTTCGCCGGAACTGACCACAGGAGTCAGATTTTGATTATTCAGTGACGGGAAAGAGGAAAGGGGTGCAACGAGGACGCGGCTGGCGGCAATTTTGCCGTCCAAATAGTGTTTTCGCCGGCCATGGTTGACCGAAATTCAAAAGACAGCCGGAAAGTTCAAAACCCACCAATTTTGTTCTCCGCTTTTCTTTATTTTCGTACTGTTCTCTCTCTTTCCTCCTATAATTTCACTGATTTTTGCCTCAATTATTCTCTCTTTTCCGGCTACTTTTCTCCTAATTTCTTTTTTACCGTGTGAGTATGTTCAAATTGCAGTGAGAGGAGGGTGTATATATGATCTGCGTATAGAGGAATTATGTATGTGTGCAGTATTTGGTATCAAAAACGCAAATATACGAATACACAGTAGTTTACTGGCATAACATGTACACCAAAATTTTACCTAATTAATAATTTCACATGCTAAATAAGGCAATAAAATCACTTAAGCATTTTTCATTCATGTTTTTTTTTTTACAAGAACATTCATAAAAAATTTACATAATTAAATAAGAAACAAGAACATGTTGATGTATTAAAACAATTCAAAAGCCGTAATCAGAAATTTTGACAAGAATTCCAACTTGATGTTTCTTATGATGAGTTCAAATATTTCCCTCACTCTTTTTTTTACTTTAACTGATTTTTCTTTTCTCAGTATCTGATAGAATAGTGTCTTTCTCTCTGTTAATTTTCTCACAATTTTTTTTACTCTGACTGATTTTTCTTGTCTCAGTATCTGATAGAATAGTGTCCAATATAGAATGTACGTCTTTTCTCTCTGTTAATTTTCTCTCAATTTTATTTATCACTCTTTTTTTTTTTTTTTTTTTAATCTAGGATGAGAGAGTCCCTTTAAGTAAAAATCACTTGGAGGAAACAGTTATTTTTAGGGGAGAAATAGTTAGTTGTCAGATGAGGGGAGGGAGGGAAGAAAGATTTAAAATTTAAATTAATTATTATTATTTATTTTTAATATAGAAAATAACAGTAATAATTATAAATAAAGATAATAATAATAAATAAATAAAATAATAATAATAAATATAATAATTAATTAATTTTAAAGTTAACAAAAACTAATAAAAATTTATAAATAGACAAATATAAATATAATAAAATAATATTAAAACTACTAATTTATTTATTAAAAATTTATAAAAGAAAAAAAAATATATTTTTTATATTATTATTTTATTTTATTTTTAAATTAGAATAAAAATAAAATATCTCAAAATTAATTTTATTTAATTATTTATTTTTTAACTAAAAATTTATTAAAATAAAAATAAGAATCAAAATAATATATGATTAAATATATAAATATATAAATATAAAATATTTAATATCGATAAACAAGTTAAAATTTATCTTGTTCCATGCTTTACTATGAATTTATTTAGTATTCCGTGTCTCGAGCCGGGGGTTTATTGGAAATAGTCTTTCTACTTCTTTAGAGGTAGAGGTATGAACTGCGTACATCTTACTCTCCTCAACCTCATTATGTGAGAATACGCTGGGTTTATTGTTGTTGTAAACAAGTTAAATTTAGGGAGGAATCACGTGTCTACATGTGTCATATCCCCCAAATAACAAATAAATTACGTACTAATTATTTTGAAATGAAGGAAGTATAGTTTTATCATAAATATTTTAAAATTTTATCGTTTTCTTATTATATATAAGTGAGTTAGCACACAACATATGGTTGTCAGGTGTGCTTGTTGGAATTTGTAGTTTGTTTAAGGGTATTTTAGGTATTTTGCATTTTATTGTTCTTTCAAGTTGTTGTACTTAGATGCTATATGCATGTACTTTTTTTTTACTTTGTACCATAAAGTCTAGGATAAGTTGGATTTATTATCAAAAAGCTGTATTTTAGTTTTCTAGCAGGTAGGACTCTTAAAATTATATCTTTGTCGTTTAAATTGGAATACAAAAAAAACTATATAAATCACAACAATTAAAAACTTAAACTATTTTTAAAATATAATTGATTATGAATGCCACAAAAATTTGAATAAGGAGAGTAAAATAAATTATAATAGCTATAAAATTAAAATATTAAATTACAAGGCTAAAAAGGTATTATAAATTACAATAGTTAGCAATTTAAAAAAAATTAAAATATACTAAAAATATAATTGATCGTCTAAATTTTAATGTAATTATTTTATTTTAATTTTAACTTGTTATATATTTGAAAAAATTATAATAATTATTAATTTAAATTATTTGGAGATACATAAAAAGTTTCGGTTGACTCAAAATTTTAACAGTGCAACATAAATTGAGATACTATTTAAATTTTTTGTGAAAGGTAATGTAAATAAAAATAATGCAACATTAATTGGGATACATTATTTAAAAATTTCATGAAAAATAATATAAATCACAATAATTGTCAATCTAAAATATTTGAAAAATGTATAAAAAAATATGCTTGACTTTTTAAATTCTACCGATATCATATTAATTAAGATAAAAGGCTATTATTTAAAAATTACGTAGAAAGTTGCATAGATTATAGTATAATTAATAATTTAAAATATTTAAAACTATATACAAAAAATAACATATAGCATTCGAAAAGTAATATATTGATTCCGTGCTGGCACGGGCTTCAATATCTAAGTACTACTTCCTCCGTTTTGAAATAAGTGAATTATTGAAGTATTTATTGGTGTTTCAAAATAAATGAATGATTGAATTTTTTTTCTAAATTTATCCTTATGATTTGACAACTAATTAACTTTTGAAAAGGTATTATAAAGTCAATTTTTTTTTTTTTTTGGGTAAAAATGAAAAGTTATATTAAATTTATGTCTTTAATGTTTTTTTCTTAATTTGTGTGTCAAAATTTAATAATTTATTTATTATGAAATAGAAGGTGTAATTTATATAAGTCCAGCATGTCACGGCATCCTAAAAGCAGTCTGAAGATGACACCTGTATGAGGTTGCAAACTTAAATTCATGAAATAAAAGCATCGAGCAACCGCCACGCGAACTCTATAAGCCAACATTTAATGCTCGTAAAATACTTGAAAGCAACAGCAAAGCAAAATTAGTGGGGAGAAAGTGCACATGCTGCATGTGAAAATGTATGTGTATTTAATAGAGCGCACTAATATTTTAAGTTAAATTGGGGGAAGAATGGTCTTATTGGATTAAACAAAATTGAATAGGTATGGATGGAGTTCACGAGGACGTGTTGGGTGAACTGAGGAAAACATTCAGTAGTGGAAGAACAAGAGGGGTTACATGGAGGAAAGCACAGCTTCAAGGTATTTTAAAGCTACTTGTTGAAAAAGAAGAAGAGATCTTTGAAGCACTTAAACAGGATCTTGGAAAGCACCCCGTTGAATCTTTTCGTGATGAAGTAAGTACCTAATTTCACTGTTTTTTTGTCTTTCAACTGATTTATGTCATGACCTCAATTTCATATTAGTAACGCAATTTTTTTTGCTTCAGTAGTATATATATACATACCTGGTCAAAGTAAGTTAGCATCGCTGTTTCATGAAATGGCAAGTTGTATAGGAAGTTAATTGTGAAAAAAGATACTCCCTCCGTACCAATTTACGAGGCACTTTTCATTTTTCGAGATTCAAACTATTTAAAGTTTGACCAACATTTTAAATTGTATATTTTCCTCATATTAGCATGAGAAAAATTGCAACTTGTAGTACTTTTCGTGTAGTTTTTGGATATATAGATCTTAATTTTAGAATAATTGAGTTGATAATCTAATTTAGCTTCAAGATTGGTAAAATTTACGATCGGGAGGTGAAAATTGTCATATAAATTGGGACATAGGGAGTAGATAGAAATAGAGAACGAAAGCTGGAAGATCTTATTGATGATTGTTTGTAAGTTTCCAAACAAGTTGAGCCTAGAGGCACTGACAAAAGTGGCAGCAACGGATGAGCTAAGAGCAAAAGTGTGAGTGAGTGGTACAGCTCACTAGAGTGTAGCTGGGTAAGATGATCCCATTTATTGGAGGACCCAGAGGGTCCAATAGCTAGGGGTTGAAAATGATCTCTGATCAGTAGGAAACAGCCTCTTGATTTGTGGGAGATAGTTGCAAGAATTTTGGAATCTATTGAGAAACACGGAGTAGTAACGTCTGTGTTAGAGTTAATCAGAAGGAGAACACGCGGAGCAGCAAGGTCTGTGTTAAGAGTTAATCAGAAGGAGAACACGCGGAGCAGCAAGGTATAATTAGGCAGGACGTGCCTGATAAATGACAGGACTTCATCTGTCTTCCTATTTGCACATGCTGAGCTGGTTCATCCTACCTAAGGAGTAGGACCAAAATTTACAAATATACATCATGACAGAGAAATGGCATATACACTTGAAATTCATGTATGATTAAAGAGAATTAAACAATAAAAATTGGTGTATGTAGTATTCATCGCATGACCAAGAGATTGGTTTTCCTCTCATTTCAGGTTGGTGTGGTGAAGAAATCAGCTACGAATGCATTGCGTTGTGTTGAGAAGTGGATGGCCCCTCAGAAGGTTTGTATTTCGGCACCCTTCCGCTTTTCACCCTGAGATGTAAATGAAATTAGCTCAACTGTTAGAGCAATCTTTGATGAAATTATCCTTAATGGAGTAACAGGTTCTGAATGTTGGCTGTAACAACTCCTCTCCTTTCTGTCTTGAATAAGTATGTTAGCTATTGCAGAAATAAGTACCTTCATTTTATACCTCCTAATTTAGATTACTATGTATTGTCTTACTGGTGAGTCGTCCAAGAGTTTTTGTGGTTCAAAACAATCTACAGACACGAGGGGGGCCAGAAAAACTTTGAAAGGGGAAAATGAATTTGAATGACTCAGATATAGAATTGTTCTGTTCTGTTACTAAGTAGTCTCTTAAGTAGTAGCAATAGGAGCTGCATCGCATCCTCCAAAAAAGTGTTGCAACAACATATAATATAATGAACAGTCTGCAGTTTCGAATGAATTGGGGAAAAGCAATCAATCCAGAAGTAACAATGAAGTAGACCTTGTGATACTATGACCATATTGAAATTTCAAAGTTCTCTTACTGCAGCATGCTATCACTCTTTGTGCGTGAAAGCTGGCAAATATCTCTTTTGTTTACTTCATCTTGGTCATCTAACCCGAAGGTGAAGGTTAAAATTGTTCTTTGTCCATGTTGCTCGGCCATCTGGCATCATTATCTATAATTTGTAAACTAAGTTGTTGAGCAGCCACTGATGATGCTATATGAGCAGGGCCGAATGCCATTAGTTTTCTTTCCAGCAAGAGGGGCTGTAGTCTCAGAGCCGCTGGGAGTAGTGCTCATTTTTGCATCCTGGAATTTTCCCATCTGTGAGTAAAGTCTTTTTGACTGCTACTGAACAATCAAACAAATTCCTTGAATATCAATATGACTAAGTCAGGAACAAAGTAATATGGATTTTATACTACTCATTACTCGATCGACATCTACTAGGGTCTCGTTGCTGGTTGTCCGTAACTGTTGCTTTATATTTATTACCCTGTTGTTTCATCTGCAGCTCTAGCCTTAGATCCAGTAATTGGAGCAATTTCGGCTGGAAACACCATCGTTCTCAAACCTTCAGATCTAGCACCAAAATGCTCCTCTTTTCTAGTCAATACAATACCTCTATACTTGGATCCAGAAGCTATTAAAGTTGTTGAAGGTGGAAAAGAAGTGGCAGAACAGCTATTGCAACTAAAATGGGACAAGATATTTTTTACTGGTATACCCTAGCCATTTTGTTTTCTGTGATCTTTCTCATGTTTGGGAGGAGCATTTTGCAGAAGGGCATTCAGCAACAAGAATAATTAAGAAATGACCTAGAAGAAAGAATTGTTAGTTATTGTTAAAAATATGAGCAGGAATAGGAAGAGCATATAGACTCCTATTTGGAAAAGGATTGTAATGTAGTGTCAGATTAGGAAAAGAATTGGAATGTAGTGCCTCTAAATAGGGTCTCAATGAAATAATGTAGTTACAACAATTCAATAATATTTTTTCTCCTATATTTCTCACAAAGCTTCCACGATCTTGGTAAAGAATCAAAGAGTTTCCGCTGCCGGCGGGCGGCTATAATACATATATGCCACCCATCTAGCCAACGATTATGTTAGCAAAAGTTGGGTCATCCTGTGTCTTTCTTGTGACTATTTTCTCATATTAGATTTGCGTAGCATCGTCCATTTATCCGGTGACTACTTTCTCATATCAGATTTTCGTAGCACCGTGCATCACTACGGACTATCTCTCATTTTTAATTGCGTAGCACCTTCCATCTCTCCGGACTAGTTCTCATATTTAATTTGTGTAGTACCGTACATCTTTTCGGATTACTTTCTCATATTTGAGTTGCATAGCACCGTGTGTTTTTTCGGTGACTCCTTAGATCTGATATGCGTAGGGTCGTGCCATCATTTTGATTCTACCATATAATTTCTCTTTTTCAGTAGGGTCGTATTGTCATTTTGACCTTACCCGTATATTTTCTCTTTTTTCAGTAGGGTCGTATCGTCATTCCAATCCTACTCATATAATTTTTATTTTCCAGTAAGGTCGTGTCGTCATTCTAACCCTACCCATATCATTTTTATTTCTCAGTAGGGTCGTGTCATCATTCCAACCCTACCCATATAATTCTCTCTCAGTGGGTCGTGTTATCATCCGACCCTACCCATATGTTTTTTTCTCAAATTGTGACCACTTTTCATGCCATCAAATCTAATAATCCGGCGCGTGAGCATGTTCTGACCTGTCATCCGGTGACTTTCTTGTTCAAGATCTACTAATATCTTGATCTCGAGATGACCCATATTATATATATATATATTATATACCAGTCAACGACTGATCGACTTTCTGGCGATGTTTACTATTTTTCGGATCACTTTTTCATTTTGTTCCTTTTAAGTTGAGGTCTCCCGGACGTCCAAAGCAGTCCTTGTCAGTTTTCTTGCAGATATCTTGACCAAGTCCCTCACAGATCCTCGTATTAATTACATCTATAACAAGCTTGACACATATGCCTTCTATGCACCAGCTCGAGGAGAGTGTTTTTTTTTTTTTTATTTCTCATCTGGTGTTCGGTGCCCGCATTGGAGCCCCGACTAATTCGGATCACGCGTTGCAGGACCCATTAAGGTGACAGCGCTCCCAACAAAGTTTTCTCTATACTTAGGGTCGAACCCTTAACCTCTGATTAAGGGTGGAGCAGCCCCATCCACTGCACCAAAATCCAAAGGAGGAGTGTTAAGAATATGAGTAGTGGGAATAAGAATAACATATAGACTCTTATTTGGAAAAGGATTGTAATGTAGTGTCCGATTAGGAAAATAAGTGGAATGTATTGCCTATAAATAGGGTTTCAATGAAATAACGTAATTACAACAATTCAATAATATTTTTTCTCC
Source organism: Capsicum annuum (assembly GCF_002878395.1). Taxonomy (NCBI): domain Eukaryota; kingdom Viridiplantae; phylum Streptophyta; class Magnoliopsida; order Solanales; family Solanaceae; genus Capsicum; species Capsicum annuum. Next base: position 139,497,809 of record NC_061112.1, read on the forward strand.
TATATTTCTAACAGTTATGTATAACAGCCACTTGTGTTGATGATGTAATTCTGTCTTCCTGTTTTGCAGGTAGTCCACAAGTTGGGCGCCTCATAATGTCAGCAGCTGCAAAGCATTTAACACCTGTAACTCTAGAGCTGGGTGGAAAATGTCCTACCATCTTTGACACACTATCTAATTCCTCTGATTTACAGGTTTCCAATGGTTAAATATCCTCTAACGTAATAATGGTTACTCCATGTTTCATCTAAAAAGAAAGTTGAGCTATAAACTTAAGGCATAAAGGCATCTGAAAGGAAATTGACACTGACACGTCGTTTTGAGTAAAATTGGACATTTTTGTCCTAATAACTGCATCAATTTTCTTGGGTAGCGTTATGATGTGGAGTGAAGTATATAATTTGTTCAAGCCATATTCATATTTTGTTCACTGTATGATGTTGGGTTTAAGGTGGCTGTCAAGAGGGTAGCGGGTGGCAAGTGGGGTTCATGCAATGGACAAGCATGCATTGGAATCGATTATGTGCTCGTGGAAACACAATTTGCTCCCGTTCTGGTATTAATGGCAGATGAGCTGTTATATTTACCATTTCCCTCTTTCTTTCCCAGTAAAAGTTCTTTTCTGTTTTCTCTTTTAGGCAGATAGTGTAGCCACCTATTTATTGTTGTAATTTCTGGCATTCCAGATTGAACTATTGAAGAAGTACATCAAGAAATTTCATGGTGAAAACCTAAAAACTTTGAAAAATCTCGCCAGAATCGTGAACAAGCACCACTTTGATAGAGTACACAATCTTCTGAAAGATCCAAAAGTTGCAGCAGCTGTTGTTTATGGAGGCTCAGTAGATGAGAAAAATATGTAACCCTCAGTATCCTATTCTACTATTGCGTACATACCTTGTTCCTCATTCTAGTTGATGATTTTTTCAGGGCCATTGAGCCAACAATCTTGTTGAATCCTCCACTTGATGCTGATATCATGACTGAAGAAATATTTGGCCCATTGCTTCCAATCATCACAGTAAGAGCAAACTCATGTTCAAGGAATATGGTTGCTATGTTTTACTTGAGAATGTTGATCTATGCTTCCAATTGATGTAAAAGGAACTCTCTATTCATTCTGTCAGAAAAACTCTTTCAAGAAAATGTCTGACAGGAAAGTGGTTCTTTTAACAGCTGAATAATATTGAAGAAAGCATTCAGTTCATAAACTCGAGGCCAAAACCTCTTGCAATATATGCATTTACCAAGAACGAGTCATTGAAGGAGAAGATCTTGCAGGAAACATCTTCCGGAAGTCTGACTTTCAATGATGCTGTAATTCAGGTATGAGGCTCCACCTCCTCTTTCAAATGTATCCTCACCCCCTCAGCGAAATATAAGCAGAAAAGGAGATGCTTGATTTACTTGTCAAAATATTGCACTTTCAGTTTATATGTGACATATTACCATTCGGAGGCGTTGGTCAGAGTGGTCATGGACGTTACCATGGGAAGTACTCTTTTGACACATTTAGTCATGAAAAAGCAGTTCTACATAGGAGCTTCTTAATTGAGTTGGAACCAAGGTATCCTCCATGGAATGATTTCAAGATGGAGTTTGTCAGTTTGGCTTACGACTATAACTATGTTGGGCTTATACTGCTCTTGCTTGGGTTGAGAAGAATATTCAGAACAAACCGCAGGCAGTAGAGGATGAAATCTTCTGACTCAGATAAGGTTAATCTATCAAACAGAAGTTTCTTACCAATATTAAGATAGCTAATGTTGTCACTCGCTTGCTCCAGTGGGAAGTTGGGTGCGAAACTGTATGAGAATTGTCATCTGTGTTCAGAAATCAATTGTGGTACTCTTATTTGTTTCATTACTTGCTATATTACAGACAAAAGTTAAAAATGAGTACTCATGAAAGTGTTTGTTCAAAGACAACTACTAAAGTTATTGCTGTAAAGTTACCTCTAGAATTGCTGTTTTCTTTTTGATGTGATTCGTCAAACCTGCAGAAGCAAATGAATATGATGATAAAAAATGTACCTTGGACCTAAACTGCAAAACCAAGTCTCCCATCAACTATCGATGTGGGAGTCTTGACATACAGAAGCTAGCTCATAAAGAGTGAAAACATGTATTTTCCCTTTCATATTGGTTTGGTTGGTTATTGACAATAAAAAGTATTTGTTCCCTTCCTTTAAAATAAAAAATAAGATGGATAAATTAAAATGGAGGGAGGGAGTAATATTGTCAAGTTGACCAGTAAGGCTCAATGATGTAGGGGAAGAGTCCGCAGCCAGACATTTTGCCTTTGTTTTTCTATATTCAAAAATCATACGCATTATTCAACACGCGACTTGGCCAACCGGTGCACGCACCCGGATTGGTTATATTCGGAATGGCCCTCTCTGGATTCTCCTTGTCCAAAACAACAACACCATTCCTCACCAATCTTCCCCATCCGCCACCGAAAAATGCCCAACGCGCATCGGCCTTTCTCATGCCTATAACAGATCTGACTTTAACACAAATCCGCACCCTCCATCTGTTCCGATTCCATCACCCTAGATTCCTATCCAGCCGTAATATCGCTGCACTCAAAACTCCGATGGCTGAGGAAGCGATTAACAAGGCCACCATAAAGTCAACGGTGGATAACAAGAGTACCGTAGAGTCAGCGATGAATAACATAACGGAATCGGAGAAGAAGAATGAGGAAGAATCAAAGGTTACGATTCCGCCGCCGCCGGAGAAGCCGTTGCCGGACGATTGTTGCGGGAGTGGATGTGTTAGATGCGTGTGGGACATGTATTATGAAGAACTCGAGGAATACAATAAGCTTTACAAGAGTAATCCAGATGTTAAGTCTTCTTAGATTGGTTTGGAAAGACTAGGATTCATATAATTGATTGCATCTGTTCATATGAATTGTTGTTTGTTAAAGTATATTCGTGGAATCACTGATGACAGATTTATGAGCAGGCACGTACTGTAAACAAATTGAAACTTCGTAAACTAAACATTTATTTTTCTACTCTTAATTTCTTGGTTATCTTCCTTGTGGCTTGGAAACTAGTTTTGGCAAATATTGTTAGCAAGATAGGAAAGCAACTTGTAATTTTTTTGATACTTGCGTAACAAAGATTAAATTGATGTAGTATAACTATAACGCGAAGCCAAGGCAGATTGCGTGTAAAAGATCTTGTGTTGAACTCACCTCTGTTTTAGACGGCTAGGGACTGCTAGACTCCCAGCGTTGTTGACCTCAAATTGACAAATTCTTCATCAAATGGGTCATAAAATGTTCAATTTATCTACAAAATCATAGGGGTTGAGAATAACTCAAGTAATAAGTCATAGTATTGCATATAATTACTAAAAAAATCACAAGAAAAAAAGTTGAAATATTTTAAGAGTTGTGAATGATTTCTCGGGTTCCGTTATAGGGCCAAAAAGTCCATTCTATGTTCGAGTGCTAAATAATTACACGTTAGCTCTGAAAAGTCTACATTCTAATATGTGTTTGGGTTCTGATGTTGGACTCAATGTTATCTTGAGACTGACTGCTGATCTGCCTACTGAAAAACTACTTGTTTTCGGGGTGAGGTCCTGCAGGCCACCTGATTAAGGAGCAACCTTGGTTACGTCGAGGTAATACCGGTCCAAGTCAATGGAGGCTGCAAGCAACTCCCAGGATATTCCTGAATTGAAGTTAAAATGACCAACTTCTCTTAGATTCAGTTCAGCGATATGTTGTATTCTGACTCATTTGTTCGCCAAGCACGGGTTTTTCCATACATTAGGCCCAGAAATTTTGTTTCCAAAATTGCACATATTGGTAATTAAATTTTTGTTCCTCACATTTGGGGATCTTTTTGGCTGATGCCTTTGTTTAGTGAATTGACCAACTGGTTCAAACTCAAAAAACGTATAATACTTGTTGCATTTGTTTTACTATTTCCACTTGAGTTTCACACTGCTTTTGTAAACTTTTCACAGTGCAGATTTTATTGCAAAAGATTGCAGTACTTTTATCATTATTCGTATATCCTGAACAGAGGCAAACCCAGGATTTAAGCTTGACGGGTGCACCTCTATATTTAAATATAGTAATTAATAGTGTCAAAGTTCGGCATATATTTCTTTGAAAACTTATTAATTATAGTATTTATAAGCAAAATTTAAATATTATTGAATATCATTAATTAGATTTAATATGATAAAAGTATGTTATTCACCGTACTTAAATTCAACGTACTTTTATATTTTGAACAATAATAGAAAGTTTTTGAAAAATATGAAATTCGTGAGATTTGTTTGCTAGATAGTTGCAACGGGTAACATTTGATTTAAGCCTATCTCAAACTTTAAATTGCTAATTTTTTAAATAAAAAATAACTCAATGATTAAAAAATTAAGAGAAAATGGTCTATTACCTCTCAACTTTTAGTCGAAATCCCAACTACACACTCAACCTTTAAAGGTGACCTATTACCCCCTAAACTATTTTAAAATGAAATTATTACCCTGAACTATTTTAAAGTGGAATTATTATCCCTCGAAAACTGACAACTAGTCATTTGGAATGTGGGTGTGATGCACGCGCTGCCACATGTCATGCCACGCAATTTCACGTCATATTACTTTTTTTTACTATAAAAATTTAATCACGTCATATTACTTTTTTTTACTGTAAAAATTTAATTCCACGTCATATGCTTTCTCCTCCTCCTCCTCCTCCTCCTTCTTCTTCTTCTTTCACAAAATGTCGCCGCCTTCAATGGTGCAGTTTCAATGGTGAAATGCCGTTGGACTGTAACGGCATCGAAAAATTTAAAATTCCGGCAACTTTATTTTTTTGATGAATTTCAACATTCTCAACGTCAATCAATTTTTGGGGAGCTAAGGAATGATTCTAACACAGAAATTAATTCGAATTTCCCAATCTAAATTGATTCGACAGTCTCACGTAATTCGGGTTCTTGGATGTCATTGAAGAAAAAATGTCATTGATGAGTTCTTGGATGCCATTGAAGAAGAAAAAAAAAAGAAAAATTGAAGAAGAAGAAGAAGAAAAAAAAAGAAGAAAAATAGAAGAAGATGAAATGTCATTAATGAGTTCTTAGATGTCATTGAAGAAGAAAAATTGAAGAAGAAGAATGGAAGAAGAAGAAATGTCATTGATGAGTTTTTGGATGTCATTAAAGAAGAAGAAGAAGGAGGAGGAGGAGGAGGAGGAGGAGGAGGAGGAGAAGGAGAAGAAGAAGAAGAAGAAATGAAGAAGAAGAAGAAACGAAGAAGAAGAAGAAGAAGAAGAAGAAGAAAGAAAAAAATAATTTAAATTATATATATTTATTTAAAGAAATATTTAAAATAAATTTTTAATAAATTATTTTCGTTCTCACTCTCTTTAAAAGAGAGTGAAACACCCTCTTGCCATGTCAACGTTGGGGGTAATAATTTCATTTTAAAATAGTTCAGGGGGGTAATAGGTCACCTTTAAAGGTTGAGTGTGTAGTTAAGATTTCGACTAAAGGTTGGGGGGGTAATAGACTATTTTCTCAAAGATTAAAAGAAAATAAATATTATACAGTATAAGTTAGGGAGAATATCTACTTTTTGAAGTTGGAGATCAAGAAGTTTGTATTTTGAAATAAAATAAAAAAAATAGCTCAATAATATCCACAATACATAAAAAAAATAAAAAAATATGAAATAAATGACTACTAAGTAAGAAGTCTTTTTTAATCAAAAGATAAATATATACATTTGCACAATAAGTGTAAAGAAACTTGGAAAATGAAAAAAAGGAGCAATAAAGAAACATTATTGTTGGGGTTCGAACCTGCGCAATCACGCAATAGAAAATTGAAAAATGATAAAAGGAGCAATAAAACGTTGTTGCTGGGGCTCGAACCTGAGCAATCACACATTAAGAGCAACTTTCAAGTGGCATACCAAACCATCTCACCAGCCAACCTAGTTGTTATTGTGAGTGCACGGCATATATTTAACATATCTGATATATATATATATAGATATACAAACGAGGCTAGTGGGTGCACGTGCACCCGCTAGCCTCAATGTAGGTCCGCCTCTAATCCTAAGCTATACATAAATATTTATTCTGCAAATCAAACTATTTATTATTACAGTATATCGTAAAGTTTTTGCTATGAATCATGCACAACGTGATACATGTGGTTTGTCGAAATTATCACGTTTTGTAGTATAATTCTAAATAGTAATTTACTACTTAAAAGAAGGAACAATTACATAAATTAGCAACTTTAAGACAATAATTACAAGTAATAACAATAGTTTTCCAAAATTATAACTATTAGCAAAAGTAGCAATAATTTACATTTTTAATTAACTGACGCGTGACATCCACTCTCTTTTTTTCACTATACGCTTTTCACGCCTCTTTACCTTCTATTTACCTATTTTCACGCACAAACAAAGATTCAATTTCCTCCAATATCTCCTTCGGCTATATTTTTTTTTCAAAATCCACAAATTTCTTCCTATATCTTGATAAACCTTGTTTCCACCTTTTATGGTAAGTGATTTTTCAGTTAATGCATGCTAAATTTTTCTTATGACTTCTTTTTTTTCTTGTTCGCCAATATTTTTTTCATATAATTATGTGTGTTTAATTTGGATTTTTTTTTGGGGGGAGGTTAATTTCGTGTGTTGATTTTTTTCTTGTTTACCAATATAATGTCAAAGCATGCACATTGTTCTATGAATTTTGATGAAATACCATCTTTTAGCCTAGGTTTAACCCAAGATGAAAACATTAACTTGGTTTCTTGTAATAATCAGCCAAAGGGAAGTCTTAACTTACAAGAGTTGAGATCGAAGAAGCGAAACGATCCACAAAAGTTTGTTGAAATAATGAAATGAAAAGCAGTGAGGGAATCTTTGTCCCCAAATCTAAAAAAAATAAAAAAACAGCGAAAAAGAGAAAGCCAGATGAAAAATTTCATTCAAGCCTGGTTTCATCTGATTATGAATCGTCATCTGAAGAAGAGAAAGTTGAGAAGGTATTGTTGCATTTGTAAAATTTTGAAGTTTATGTACAATATGTTAATATATGTATTATATATATGCAATTAATAAGTTGTATGCTTATTTTAGCTTTCAGTCAAGTTATGAAATTTGTAGTTCCCAATGTGAAGATATATATATGTTATGTTATAGATATGTAATTCTGAAAATTTATGGGATTTGTTACTTATAAGTTTTAGAGTTGTATTTATTCTATATTAGATATTTAAGATATCTATTTTTGCATTTAAGTCTTTTGTAACATATTGTATTTGATAATGTTAAGATTTTTATTTGTATATGTTTTGATTAGATAATTTGTATTTTTGTATTTAAGTCTTATGTAACATTTTGTCTTTGATAATGTTAAGATTTGTATTTGTATATGTTTTCATTAGATAATTTGTATTTTTGTATTTAAATCTTTTGTAACATATTATATTTGATAATATTAAGATTTTTATTCGTATATGTTTTGATTAGATAATTTTTATTTTTGTATTTAAATCTTGTGTAATATATTGTATTTGATAATGTTAAGATTCGTATTTGTATATGTTTTCATTAGATAATTTGTATTTGTATATGTATTTTTCATTTGTTGTGACCATCTATCGAATATATATGTATTTTGTATGTTAGGGATTACATGAAATGTATTTATTACTGGATAGTTATGTATTTTGTATTTTGTTATTGATAAAATTTGTATATGATCACTTTTTTTTTTTTTTATATGATCACAATGTATGTATTTTGATGATTGTTATCTTATATTTCTAGCAATGATGTATTCATATAATACATATGCTAATTTTTTTGTTTTTATGTTGTAATCCAACTTTGAAGATGTATTTGTATAAATACATATATGGCCTTTTTAGACATATAATTGTATTTTTATTTTTTATAGATTTTTCGCGATAAAATATATATGGCAAGAGTATTGCCTAAATTTGCACCACATATCGGTTGTCATACGATCAATGACATTGAAGACCGTATTAAGGCAATGCTAACGAAGAATCAGTTCAAGAAGTTTTGTACTGATAGTATTTTTGGTGTTTTCATGAAGAAAAAAAATTGTGTTGTGCAAGCGCAATTAGGGAGATGCATTATGTCACTGGAGACTACGGAAAGTTCAACAAGTGACATAGTAATTCGTGCAAAGGAAACAACTCTGCATTTTAGTCTTAGAGAATTTACTGTAGTAACTGGTTTGAATTGTCATTCAAACAGGGATGATTTTGGTTTTGATGAAGACGTTCCAAATAAAATTATTGATCAGTATTTTGACGGTTTCAGATTTATTCAGAAGAAGAAATTATTTGTTGTTGTTACTGATAAAATATAGGAAAAAACGAGAATGATGAAGATGCATTCAAGTTTGCTAATTTATATTTTATTTATGGATTTTTGTTGTCGTCTGTTGATACTGTCATTATTCCACGCATCCATTTTGATCTGGTGGAGAGTGATCGTTACAGGGACTATCCTTGGGGATTGGTTGCATATGAAGAATTAGCTAAAAGTTTGAATAAAAAGTTGAAACCCACAGAGATGTTTTACATGCTTCATGGAATGCCACTTGCCATCCAGATTTGGTTGTACGAGTGTTGTTCTGTTGTCCCTCGTACGGTTGCTTCCAAGGTGGATTCTCAAATTCCACGTCTTCTAAATTGGAAGACAAATTCTATTCGCCCACGATATGAATCATTGATGAAAAGTTTGTTTAATGATTCAAATGATAAGGTTAGTTTCCTAAAAATATATTGTTTTACGTGATGTTTTGATTATGTTCTAAATACATTTACTGTATTCATATATGTTAATTTACCGCTTGTGACGCCTATGCTTTGCAAGCCTACATAGGGTACAAGATCGAAAAGAATGCCGCCCTATCTAGTAAGAGCCTCTAAAGCTATGTTTGGCGAGAACAGACTGACTACTTGGAGAGGGGCGCAGACGTGAAAGCTCTATCAATAGAAAGATTCTAACTTCTTTTTATTTTATTTAGAGAGGAATGATTCCCTCGTCTGAGAACCGCCATTCACGTACTATTCCAATGAAATCAATTAGACTTCCACGGAAGTCAGACTATAAAAAACAGTGGGTGAATGATTTGCATTATTGTCAAGGTTAACTGGTTATAATGTATGTTATAGGTTGTTTTCAAGAACATTGAGCCGACACGAAAGGAGATTTCAACCTTTCAGATACCAAAGAAGGTTTTACATAGAGGTGAAAGTCATAAAGAATATTATGTTGATTCTGATGATGATTTTCAGGATCCTCCACTTAAACACCAGCTTTCAATCAGCAAAAAAAAAATATCAGGGCAATTCGTCAAATTCACCTGCCAAGAAAAAGTTGAAGAATCAATCAAAAGATGTAGATCAGCATACACCAAAAAGGACTCCTCCAAGTCGTGTTGTGAAGATGTCTTTTGTGAAGACACCAATTTTCAAGGCGATTCAATCAAAAGAAACAGTACCTTCAAACAGGAAAGACATTCTGATTCAGTCGCCTGATATGTCTTTTTTCAATCGTGAAGACGAAGATGATGTTCTTTCTAAGAAAGTGTTTGAAAAATTTCATGATGAGGTAATTTATGCTTAAGACTTTGGTATTTTCGTTTCTTTCATATCTGATTTCAATTCTTTGAATTCAGGCTCGGAAAGAGTTTAATGACATTCAAAATTTAGTAACAACAAGGTGTGATCAAATAATGAATTCAATAAATGAGATGAAGGTACAAAATTTTTAGTTTTATAAAGAATAATTGTTAAGTACAGTTGATTTTTTATATACATATACAACATATGTATTTATGTTTGAATAAATACATATTCAATATGTATTTATGTTTGAATAGATACACATTTAATATGTATTTAGGTTTTACTAAATGCATATTTAGTATGTATTTATGTTTGACTAAATACATATTTAGTTTGCATTTATGTTTGAATAAATACAAATTTAATATGTATTTAGGTTAGAGTAAATACATATTTAGTATGTGTTTATGTTTGGATAAATAGATATTTAATGATATGTATTTATATTTTTTCAATGACAAGAAACAAGAAAAGGACAAAGATTGTGACAAGGCTCAAATGGAGGAAGGTGATAAGAATACATCACCATATCAATCAACTCCAACGACTGTGGAAGGTTTTAATAAGAATCCCGAAGGCATATTGGTAAGTAATTTTGTGTTCATTTAATGTTTTAAATATATTTGATCTGTTAAATAAATATAAAACATATTTATTATGTATTTGAATAAATACATATGCATTCAGATATACATATGTAGTACAAAACTAATCAAATGTTATATTAATTTTGATCGTCATACATATTTAATATATTTTACGTGAATAAACAGGTTAAAGATTATGAATTTGTCAAGCCACAATTGGATGTAGCTGATAAGGATACTTCACCCCATGAATCCACACCAATTTTACATCATGATTTTGATAAGAATCTTGAAGGCACGTTGGTAAGTAAATTATTTTTATTCATATGTATATTAGTTTTTAATACTATTCAAATTTCTATTTATATATATGAACTATACATGTCATCATTATTTATGTTTAGGAACAGGTTATTGAAGAGATCACAAAAAAATAAAGCACCAATTTTACGGAGTTGTATAATGCGGATAATGATGTTGTTTTGGTAATTTGTTGATTCTTATTTTTATGATGCATATTAATATAGGTAATATTAATATTTTCAATGTTTTATTGTTTCATTTATTAAAGGACAAAATTGATACCTCCGTGCATGAAGCAAGAGATTTCTGTGATTCAACGGTATGATGAATGAATTAATATTGTATTTTAATTTCTGAACAAATATTGATGTTATTTAATATGTTTCAACATGTTGAACAGAACAAAAAAATTATTGATGAAAGTGTGGGTGAAGCACAATTTTCCTCACAAAACACATTTCCAGATAAGGTGCTTAGAAGTATCAATCTTGATTTCATACAACAAAATTTGAGAGTTCGAGATGATTCAAAGGTGTGCTTAATTCCTACATAATTTGTGTTTACTTTCTTTGTTACTGTATCAACTTTAAAAGATTTGTGTATATTATAAACAAAACACTGAAGCGGCTGCAGAAATAATTGAAAATACATCAATGGCTGATTGTGAGAAACCAAATTTGGATGAACAAATTAATTCAGAAGTCCACACCCATGAAGCAGTTTTTGGAGAAGGAAAGTCTCAACCAAATTTACGTGATTCCCAAGTAACAATTCTGATGAGTTGCTACCCAGTCTTAACGAATATGTGAATCTGGAAAGAAGCATTATTGTTCATCCATCTGCAAATAAAGAATAAACTCCTGTGAATGTTTCAAGAATTAAGAGACCATCTAAATTCAAGGAATCACCATTCACTACGAAATTTGGTTCAGCAGAAGGTTTGCGCTTTTAATTTTTTTTTGGTTGTATATACCAAACTTCTTTATTTTATTTATTTATTATTTTTTCCATTTTATTATAATTATAAAGGAAGCACAGAAGTGCAGACAAAAAAATTCAAATTGAAGCATCCATTTGTATCTCATTCAATTTTTGATATTGAAGACACTAAGGTCACCAATAAGTTCATGAAGTGGCTTTCAGTAGACCTTCTCAAATATCATGCAAAGAAGTAAGTACTTTACAACTTAATTATATTATTCATTTACATTTTCTGTTTATTATTAAGTATTATGTTTAATCAATTAACAGAAGCAACAAAGGGGAACATTATCTGAAAAACAAGTCCAAGATATCAGCTTTGAATTTTGGCATTCTATCAGTTGAAGACAAGAATTGGTTCTACGTTATAGGTACTCCTGGATAGTCATGGTCAGATGAGGTGAGTTACATATTTATATTATAATTACTTATAGTGATTATCTATAATATGTATTTTCTTATATGCATATGCAGTATATCATATGCTCAGATACATATGCACATGAGTACATACATATAGTGGCTTACACATTAAAAATTTAATTTTGGGTAGTTGCTTTTACAAATCTTCTTTTATTTGATGCAGCAAATTGATGTTTGCCTATACTATTTGAGAAAGAAATCCAAGTATGAACCAAATAGCTCATATATGTATAGCACAGTTGACTGTAATTTCATGAACATTGTAAGAGCTGTGTATTCAATTGATGATTCAACGCTTAATGCTGGTGGAAAGAAATACCATTTGAATGAGTACATAAGTGAATTTCACATGCATGGTGCTGTTCCATGGCATACAGTTGATCATATATTTATTCCTATCAACATAAATTCCAAACATCACTGGGTTCTGGCTGTACTTTCTTTCAACAGTAGATGCATATATGTATATGATTCACTGTCATCTGCTGATCATGATTCTGCTGTACTTGCTGAAGTTGAGAAGTTAGCTGAGGTTATACCTTACTGTCTTTTGGCATGTAAATTCTATGAGAAGAAGGGTATTGATATTGACAACCATCCAAATTACAAACTAAATGATAAACATGATCTTTTTGATGTTTACATTGTGGAAGATTTGCCTTAACAATCATGTGGCAGCTTGTAAGTTTTGAATATACATATTATTTGTTTTTATATATATATATATATATATATATATATATATATATATATATATATATATATATATTCTCATGTTATACTAATACTTATTAATTTTTCTATATGCAGGGATTGTGGGTTATATATGATTACATATGCTGAGTGCCTTACATTTGGTGGAAGTGTTTCAAAAGTTGACTTTAATCCAGATCTTCTCCGCACGAGATACGCTTCAATGTTATGAAATTATGATACAAAAAAACAAGAAGAGAAAACACAAAGTGATGATGAAGCACCAAGTAGGCCTCGTAGGGAAATTCAGATAACAAAAGTTACTGAAGTACATGATATTTGACTTTTATTTTGAGATGGATGTTTTTGATAATAATAAACATTTTGTTGACGATCTTTTTGTTTAATATATTTTAGGTTTCATATGTTAATTCAATCATCAATGGCAATATTTTTCTATGTTTAATTATTGTGATATTTAATTTTTGTGCTGTTTATCTCACAATATTTAGTTTAATTTACTATTATGCATATATACAAAAATAAATATATAACAAAGCATATGTATTTTAAGCATAATGAAAATGTATATATGTATTTAACGCATATGTATTTATGTTTTTAATATTCACAGATATGAATTTATGTATTTATAAAGATATCCATTTGTATATACGTATTTCTGCATAATGTATTTCATGTATTATCATAATTATAAAAGATACTTTATGTATTTTATTAATAAAAAAAATAAAAACTTTCCAACAAATTAAGAATAACAACATCAATAACATCATATTTTTTTTAAGCATAAATAAAGTTTATATATAAATACAATTAACGCATATGTATTTATGTATTTATTTTTCACACATATGTATATACATATTTACATAGATATCCTTTTGTATTTATGTATTTCTGCATAACATATTTCATGTATTATCATAATATAAATTTTTTTTATGTATTATATTAATAAAGAAAAACAAAAACTTTCAATCAAATCAAGCATAAAAACTTCAATAAGATCAAACATTTCTTTAAAAGTAAAAAACAAATATATTTTAATCATAATGAAAATGTATATATATATATTTAACACATATGTATTTATGTATTCAATCTTCACACATATGTATATATGTATTTAAATAGATATCCGTTTATATATACATATATATATATATATATATATATATATATATATATATATATATTTCTGCACTATGTATTTCATGTATTATCATAATATAAAAGTTACTTTATGTATTTTATTAATAAAGAAAAACAAAAACTTTCAATCACATTAAGCATAACAACTTCTATAAGATCAAACATTTTTTAAAAAGTAAAAATCAAATATATTTTATTCAAGAAAAAAAACTTCAATTGTTTATAACTAAATACATCAACCGACTTATCATTTGTTGTATTTCCTACATGAATGCCTATTGTGTCCTTTACATCCGCATGAACTACAACAATTTTTACTTTTCTTTCTAAACATATCTCTTTCGGACTTTTCACGATCCTTCTTAGCATGCCTTCCAGGGGGTCGCTTGTATTTTAGGGGCAGAACTACCTCAATCAAAATTTCATTTGGAATTATCCAGTCATCTTTGTGTGGTAGAGGATAAACTGGAACATCATATGTTCTCAAGACTGTTTTTGACTTGTATAGATCAGAACAATATGGTCCCTTCTTAAAATTCTTGCTATCAAGAACTGCACAAGCATGAACACACGGTATCTCATCCAACTGAAATGCATTGCAAGAACATTTTCTTTCCTTAAGACAAATAATAAAATGTTTCTCCTTGTCGTGGACTGTATAGATATATTCTGATGCAGGTATAACCTAAAATTATTAAACAAAAATAATTTACAAAGTTATATCAAAAATAATTTGGCATATGTATTTGACCATCTCAACATATGTATTTTTCTGCCATTCATATGTATTTTTATTAAAGAATATAATTTATTTAATTTCTTATATGAATATGAAAATATATCCATAAAACAAATGAAAAAACTAATATATCTACATTTAGAATAAAGAGTTAAATTTCATCATACCTTCATACGTGTACTCTCCACCTTATTCTGTTGTAGAATTTTTTGAAACTTACCAATAAGATCTGTAAAAGTATACAACGCCTGCTGTTTGTTTTCACAATTCCATCTACCAAACATCAATCTAACTTCCTCTAGAAAATCATATATTGATAGTTCTCTAGCCGATACTAGTGCAACATTAATTGATTCGGCACTGTTTGATGTCAAAGTTTATCCCCTATGAACTGATGCATATGATCTAGCCCACTTATCGTATCCCGCCAAATTCAAGTAATTCTTCACTCTAACATCAACTGCCTCCACCTTCACCATTAAACTGTGAAATTCAGTCTTTGAATATGATTTTGCCATTGCAGGATAATGCATCATGTGATTTTCTAAAGTTTTTTTTTCACATTTTTCCATAAATGCCACATACAAGCAAAATGTGTTACATCATTATACACCTCACTTACAACTTTTATGATGCTTGCATTACGATCAGAAACTACGCACATTTCTCTTTTTTCACCATATGCTTCCTTCAGATTTTCAAAGAACCAAGTTCAAGAAGCATCATTTTCGAAATCAAGAACTCCATAGACCAAAGGAAATATATGTCCTTCATGTTCAAAAAATTCATATAAGCATACATGATTTTTGACAAATCAAATAATGCACATTTATATTATTACTTCATACAGCTGCAAAGATTCTAAACTTCCAGAGGATAACTAAAACTTCTACATATGTATATTTTAAATACAATTTACTTTCAACAATAATAACTGAATCTCATTACATAAACAATATATATATGTATATTCTAAATACATACAGCTGGAAACATATTTGAAATCAAATATATTTATAATTAAATATCTTACCAGCTCCATCCATGGTACATGCAGCTACGAAAATTTCATTATGCAGTCCTCTTAGATGACTTGCATCAACAACTATGACAGGTCTGCAATGCGTGAATCCTTGAATGAAGGCAGTTAGTGCAACTTATTGTCTTCATTCTTTTTCATTCTTATATGTGAACCGGGATTAGTGTTTAACACATGAATATATGTAGGAAGTTTCCCGTATGATGCTGCTGGTTTCCCTCATAACTCTTCAAGTGCTTGCTCCTTGGCTCGCCAACACATAATATATGTTAAATCCATACACATGTCTTCCTTCATATCACTTCTGATTTCAGATGGATTGTATTTCCGTTTGTGGCATTTAAATTTTGGTTTGACTATACCACTAATCAACTTACTAGTAGCATACAATTTAGGATAAATATTATCTTTGATCAGACAAATATATTCTGGTAAAAATTCTCTAACATTAAACATTCCAGATTCATCGATACCAGATGCACGAAATAAAAAAATTACCAGATCTGCACAACAACGTATAACTGCAAAAAAAAAAAATAATACATTTGCTCAAATACAATTAACCATCTGAAAAAAATAAATAACTAAATGCATAATACACTTACCAGGTTTTCCTCGATCTTACAGATAGTCTTCGAAACTTTTCACGAATTGAATAGTCCTTCATAACTGATTTTAATACTCTTTTTGAGATATAAACTTGATCAACCTTAATATGTTTATGATGTGGGTCGAAGATAATAACTCTACTTGTATCCATTTCAAATACATCTAAATATTCTTCTGATGGAGTAACTATTAACGCCCTTTGAGTACTTGTATTTCCCACGTTACTCGCACTGATAGACATCTTTAGACTTTTCAAATTACACAATGATGAACTTACAATTCTGCTGAAATTATCCTTGTCAGAAACACTTACATATAAAGGCAAATTACTCAAATCCTTCAACTCTTTTTTTCTGCATAATATAGACCTTCAAATCCATATCATTACGTATACGTATTTTCTCTGAACTATCTGTTAATTGATATTCGATTTCAATGCATTTGCATGTCAAATCAACATCAACATGAGAAGCAAGTATCATGTACAGTTGGTCATATGTAGAGTTTACGCTCAACAATATCGCATCACTCATGTACTCTTCATATTCTTGCTCATAATTCCATCTTCCTGAATGTTTAACAAGAACAACAATGCTTCCCATCTTCAATCTATAGAAAATCACAAAATAGTAAAAAATAAATTAAATATCTAATTCGTAGTATAACAACAACAAATTCGCTAATACAAAACTCCAAAACGAATTCAAACAAAAATAATTTAATTGAAACCAACTTATCAAAAATTAAAATTCAGATTAACGTTTTACAATTGTTTCTCAACTTTCAAACTTTATAACAACAACACCGTATTCGAAATTGTAAAAAAAAATGCTTCAACAATTTATTCTGAAAATTTTTAAAATTTACATACTATATCAAAATTTTGTATTCCGTGAAAATTACACATATTTGATACAATTTCTTCAGTAAATTTCAGAATATAATTATACTGAAACCACAAATCGAATAAAGTTTTAAGATCAATACCTGTAATTGCACGTTTTTTCTTTTTAAATGTGCTTCAAAATACTAGTCGATGAGAAAAAAAATTATGTTTAACCAGTACTTCTGTAATTTGAATATGTATTTTGGATTTTGATTTTAGTTTCTGTTTATGAAAAAAGCTATTTGAATTTGAATTATTTGTTGTAATTTAACGGTGATGTAAAAAAAGAGTTTTAAAAGATAAGGGAGTGAATGTAAAAAGAGAGTTTTAAAAGATAAGGGAATCTGTCAATTAAATAAATTAGGGAACCATTTTTTTACCATTTTAAACTGAAACTGATTAACATTATATTAGGAAAATAATATTCTGTTGTATATGTATTTAACTAATAATAGTTTACTCAAATATAAAATACATATTGCTATTTTTTATAATTTTAAAATTATCACTAGAAAAATTACAATTAATGTTGTATAATTGCTATTTTTGAAATTTTGCCTTACAACAAAGAGTCACTAAACTTGTACGATTACTGAATGGGCTATTCATCCAAACGAAAGATCACTTAAAAGTAAAAAAAAAGTAAAATTTGAGAAGGCCCAAAAGTAAATCTTCCGTTGTTGTCTTTACAGTGAAAATGACAGTCAACTCCGTCGTGATCCAGATCAAACCGGCGGCTCGTTTAACCAAAATAGAAAACCGGTTCTTCAGTCAATATCTTCCTACTAAACCCGGTTTCCGGTTCCCCACTCCCAAATCACGTGATCTCCCAAAAATCCCCGCCGTTGAACAGTTTGCCACCGAGATCCACGGTCAGAAACCCCTGTTGGCCCTTTTGTCCAAAACTCAACAGTTTTTTGGGAGCACAACTGTTGGTGAAATAGAAAGGGAGAAAATGGAGGTCAATGGTTGTTTCAAGCGCAATCTTCTTCTGATGCTTACTGTATTTGGATTTATGGCGATAGTGAAAGGTCCAGCAGAAGCCCTAGCTTCTAGTTCTCCTTCTGCTTTTGTTCAAAATGTCATCTACTCTAACAAGATCGCTATCTTTTCCAAATCCTATTGCCCGTAAGTATATCAAACTTAAGGATTGATTAGAAAATTGTTAATTTTAAACATCTATCTTTTCTTTGCTTTCTAGGGTTTCTATTCTGCTTTGCTTGTTGGCTGGACTAATTTGCTCTTTTATCTTCTTCCATGTTAATTTTGTCGACATCACTAAGAGTTTGCACTCTATTGGATTTAACGATACGATACAATAAACTTTAAGCAACAATCAAAACAAACATTGTATTGACTAACGGCACAATACAATAGGTGATAACCATCCAAACAAGCTGTGATAGTTTAGGTGCACCTCGGCTAATCAACTGGAACCTGTATAAAACACAAGCACATATTGCCAAGGTAGGTCAGGGGTGCATGATTACTGGAGTAGTAGCCAAGGAGAACTGCAGTTGGTCTTAATTAGGACCAAATGCAGAATATTTAAGGCTGCTACTGCACCAGGGTGGCTGCGTGCGCAATGAAGAAGAGCTGTGATCACAGTTGGACTATTTCCGGCCTGATTTACTATGTTTAGACTTTGGCTGATTTAGTCATTTACAGCTAGACAGTGGCCTTCTTGTGGATTGATTTCCACCTGAGGGTGACTGATAACAGTAGTTTCATCTTGGTTCTAAGTAGGAGGTAATTTGTATATTTCTAATTGTTGCCTATAAGGGTGACTGATAACATCAAAAAAGGGGCAGCCCAGTGCACTAAAGCTACCGCTATGCGCAGTGTCCGGGGAAGGGCCACCACAAGGGTGTATCGTACGCAGCCTTATCTTGCATTTCTGCCAGAGGTGTTTCCAAGGCTTGAACCCGTGACCTCCTGGTCACATGGCCGCAACTTTACCAGTTACTCCAAGGCTCCCCTTCTAGGTGACTGATAACATCGCTTTCTTTATTTTAATTGTTCAATTCCATATTGTTTCCACCATAATTTGGTATCACAACAAGTGTTTGTAGCTGTGGACAACTTTTCTAGACATCAAGTGCCTTTCATTCCTCTTCAATATCGGAATTTGGAAATAATTGCTATGTGTGTATGAAGAGCACACAATAAAAGTAAAAGATTAGCTTTTACATCCTTCCCATCTTCCTTTTATTGTAGTTCTGAATTACGAGTCTAAAGGGTCTTAAAATCAGACCTTTCATTTTGGCGAAGGAGGAAGCTAGTGAGAAACCAACCGATGTAATAGCCGATCATATGATTTATAATGTTCTCCTTGCTTCTTGAAATAAACACTATATAAGGTGAAGATATCCCATAAATAACATTTAGGAAAATGGATTTGAGGCATCATAGGCTAGTGGTGCTCTGTATCACATCATATTTTTATGTTGTGTCTTCTTTTATTTAATTCTCTGCTTGTTTTCACATTTATCTTTACCATAAAAAGAAAGAAGAATCATAAAATACGTCCTGTTTGAGAATCGAAATAGCTTCCTAAGTGCATGTTAATATTTTGAAGTTTGTTCTTTCTCATGCTATTGTTTAAATTGTATTATTTTTCGACAATAGGTACTGCAAGCGTGCCAAACGCATCTTCAATGAACTTCAAGAACAACCATTTGTGGTGGAGCTTGATCTTCGAGGTAATTTATTGTCTATAACCCCCCACCCCCCACCCCTACCCACCCCGGAAACCTGTAGAAAGAAATAAATATAAAGAAAAGTACTTGAAAAGTATTCATGCAAGGAAATGCAATTTTCATTGACTATCTCATTGCCTATCTGTGTTTCCTCCTCCCAAGAACTATAATTAGTCTACATTGATTGTCATATCTAGTGATGGAAGTTTATGGATTTGTTTCAAACTTATGATATATCTTTTCAGATGACGGCGGCCGTATTCAAGAGGTCCTTCTAGATCTGGTGGGTCGCAGCACAGTCCCACAAGTATTTGTGAATGGGAAGCATATTGGTGGTTCAGATGGTAGGCTTTGTGATTTCAATTGTCTGATTCCTTTTCTCCTGACCTGCTATCATCAGCTTGTAACACTTGATTCTTCTTGTTTTTGATTGTTTTCATTGTTTTCATTGTTTATTGGCTTCTTATTAGATCTCCAAAATGCTGTCAAGAGTGGGCATTTGCAAAGTCTTCTCAAGAAAGAGTGAAGTACTGAAGTCAATAGATTAAAGCATCTTCCTGAAATCCTGAAGCTGCAATGCACTCATGTAGAGCTTAGTTAAGTTTGGTAGGTTCTGGTCTAAGCTAAAAATTTGTATGCTGATATGCTGATCATTTCGTTTCTTATACTGAAAATATGGTACTTGGATAAAAAACAATGGCTTTGAACTTAGTTACAGTGCTTATGACCTTCACTAGTTATAACTTTCAGCATGCAATTCTAGTCGTTTGTTTACAAATGAACAAAAGTAAAATGGGGTACAACTATATCAGTTATTAAGTACATACTCCGCTCCTATTCCAATTATGTTGTTCAAATTTCAAAATTTGGTATGCAACTTTATTTGCATCTAGATTCTAGAACCAGTGGATAAATCTTCTGTGCAATGGCATGATGAATAACTTGTATAGATCCAAATTGTATTTAGAGACATAAGAACGAAGAGATTTCATGATTGGCACATGAAGTGACCTTTTAAAAGGAGTCTTTTAATTCATCTAGAGAAATATCCAGTGGCCTAATCTGTTGCATTTGATAAGTACTGCTAAGTGCCATTTTTGACAGGCTCTGCAGATCCATTCCCATCTCAATAGAATGATTTGGTAAGGGCAGATTATGTCCTATGATCGATTGAAGGTGTCATGCAGTCAACTCAAATATGTACGACTTTTAATCTATCTTTGCCATAGTTAGTTCAATTCTGTCTGACTTTTAATCTATGTCAAAGCAACGCAGAACAAATTGTTAAACCAATCCTATAGCTGACCAACTGAATTGGTTCAGCCAATCTTTCTACTAGAAACACTACTTTTTGTCTGATTCGGATGCGTTAAGCATGCTGTCAGCGCTGATACTAAACTAAGATCATACTCTCTGGGGGATTGATAGTTGCATTATTTAGAGCTTCTTTATTCGTAGATAGAAGTGGATTCAGAATCGTGTTTTGTCAAAGGCATAACTTGTTTTGATGTGCTTCAAATCCATTCTGAGTTCGCTCCAAAAGATATATGAACTCAGAGAACTCACTCCAAAAAAGGTTTTGTTCTCTTTGTTGTCCTTTCGATGGTAGTTGTCTTGGACAAATGAATTTGGTGAGTAGAAAAATACATACAAATAATCCGCGCAGAAAGAGAAAAATGGCAAGGGCTTGGAGACATGCTTGATGAAGAGATTAAGAAATGAAGTTGAAAAGTGGCAAGGGCTTGGAGACATGCTTGAGGAGGAGATTAAGAGATAGTGAACTTAAGATCCCTGTTGTTGTGATTATGTATTTGCATGCTAAATGTAAACGCAATTAATCAATAATAACAGCTACGGCATTTGCCTGCAGCACTTTGCCTTTTTTATCTATCAAAAAATAAAAAGTAAAAAATAAAAAATATATAAATGAAAAATAAATAACAAGAGCTACGGCAGCATCTGTTTGCCTGCTCGCAGCAGTATATGAAGACCTTTAGGCTACAGAGTAAGAATTGCTTGTTACAGATTAGATCATTAGAGAGTCTCAGGTGGGTGCAACAGTAGCATTTGGCCGCCAGAAAGTCTTCTGTGCACTTAATATTCCAACTTGGTTCTGGGAGATCCTCTTCCGGATTTCCCAATGTAGAGACTTGAGTAAGTTTTCTACTTCCTTAGTAGTAACAGAGTCATCACGGACAATCAATTTACCTCCAGGTCTAACTATTCTGTCAACTTCTGCGATTACCGCAACAATTTTGCACCTACAAAGGCAACATGAAAGTCATCAATTAGCCCACTGTAAAAGAGGTCTACAATGGTTAGCTACTAGTATTACCTCTTCTTCAACTGGGAGAAAAGATGATCAGCATGTAGAAGATCGTAGGTCCTTGGGTATGTACTAAACGATTCACACCAATCATGATAAATCCCAAAAAGACCACGCTCATATATTATAGGAAGTGTATCCGGAGCATTGACATTCACCACATTCAACACCCACATTTTGAGATCTCTAAGTGCTGCAGCAAACCTGTTGGTTAATACGAGGAGCCTTTTATTAGTAATCTGTTCCGGTGCATAAGCAGAGGTAAGAAGAGAGAAGTTAACTACCCTCCATATGCTGCTCTCATGTCCATGGCATTTCTCACATTTTTCCAGCTAATTCCCAACCCATTCATATACACCTTGCTTACCAAACGTTTCCAATGCTCTAAATCTGCTGAGAAGTCATCTGGCGCTGGTTTTCCATAAATTCCAATTTGTGATTGGTTTAGCCAGTATGGAGGTGTCTGCAATCGCTCAGGCCACTCTACGGGCCACCTATATCCTCTTTCCGTTTCTTTACTTGGCACCCTATGCATACATGAATGGAAGGGGACATACCTGAAATATGTGTAATCCAATCATTTTAGAAGTTATTCTTTGTAGTTATTGTAAATGGCATTGGCAGGCATGTTTCACTAAGTAAACAAATTGGCGGAGGAGAAATTGTTATTCTACTCTCACGGTGAGCTTACCAGGCTGCATTAGGATCATCATCTGGTTTACACATTGGAGGTTTGTTTTGTTGTCTTTGATCGTAGCAATCATTTGTGTCTGATTTGTGGTAGATGGCAACACCAACTGAGTTTAATTTGTCCTTCTTTATGGTTACAAGCTCCCAGCACATGGCCACCGTCAAGTTAGACATTTCTGATAATAGAGAGCCGAGCAAGGGAAAGGGAAAGGAAAAGGAAAAGGAAAAAAACACGTCAATTTGAATCTATTGGCATTTAGGGAAAGAGATGATTAGGATCTTACGCTTCCATATCTCGACATCTTCTTCAAGAGTTTGGTAGACGGGAGTTGCAGACCAGGCAAAGTAACCTCCGGGGCGAAGGACGCGATTCAGTTCCAGAAGAAGAGCACCACCTTCATTGCAAATTTAAACTTTAATTCATAGACACAGCTCAAAAGCAAAGTCCAAATGAGGACTTGAATTTTCAGATAGGTCTAAATATATGATGTCTAGGAAATACCTTGCTCATGCCAAGGGACTCTGCAGCGTGCACAATGCACAAGATCAAAAACTCCACTTGGAAATGGCAATCTTTGAGTACCCATCACAGCAGATATTGCAGGTATTCCCCTTTCCAGTGCGAATTGAACTTGTGCCTCATGTTCATCTTTAGGTGCGAAAGACATTGCAAGAACGTCCCTCTCGAAAAGATAACCACCAAAACTAGCGACTCCACAGCCAACATCTAACACTACTCTAGTACGCTTTCCCCATGCTATATCCGGAACTGCCTACAACCAATTGATTGACATAAATCACCGGCATCAATAAAATGTCAAATGTAGTACTCCAGCTACTATAATTAGTTTGAAAATGTTCAACTTTTTGGGTTTATCGTCCTATGATGTTGTTTTTGAAGTCTTTCGTGATGGATAGCATACCTCTTGTACAAAATCAAGGTAATGTAATGCTCCATGGATAAACTGAGTACCTCCACCTGGGAAAGTCAGGAATTCACCAGAAACCTTCACCCAGTTTTGGTGCCCCTTCACCTCTGCTAACAATGTATGAGGCACATTATGGTACCATATCTGGATAAAGCAGTAATTCACAAAGGATCAACATTTTCCCATATTAAGTACTAACAAAGTAGTTTAAATAGACGACTACCTTATCTCTGCTTTTAGGCCACTCAATTGGCGTCTTGTATCCCTGAGGCAACGAGACGAGACAGGTAGGAGCTTCCTGAGGACAATGCCTTTCACGATGTTCATAATGCTTTGTGGTTTTTAGCTTCTTTATTGCTTCTTCGTTGTCTAAACATGGTATGTAGTCTGCATGGGCTTCCACCTTGCATAGCTGCCAATTCTGTTCTGGAACGCTGCTGTCTTGGTTATTTGTTCCGACTGTTCGTCTTTCTTTCTGGTTCACTGACTGATCAGCTTGTGTCGACCAGGTCTTCTTTGATTCTTTAGACTCTTTTGGTACAATGGTTTCCCCGGTCTTGTTATTTTCATTATTCAGAACAGGTACATTACTAGTTAAGTTTACGGGAGCCTTATGATCATTTTGAATCTTATCATCTTTGACTATGGGTGCTTCGTCATGTTTGATTTGTTCTTTACTCGTTACCCCTTGAGTATGTTCTTCTGATGGTTTCAGTTTCTGTTGCATTTGGTCATCTTCCTGTTGTTGATGCTGCTCCAGCCGTTTTTGTTGGTCGTGATCTGATAATATGTTGTTCGTGTTATCTGCTGAAACTCCATGGGCATCGTTTCCTGAATCCAAAGAGACGTCCTCTTCACCCTTTTCTTTTCCGGTTGTTGGCTTCGCGATTGCTGCAGTTATTTGTTCAGCTTCTTGCTTGTGAGTGATTGATTGTTCAGCTTCTTGCTTGTGAGTGATTGAACTTTCCTCAGAAGTTTGTGTCTCCAAGTGTTTCTGCTTCTCTTCCTCTTCAATAGATTCGGTTCCATGCAATCCCTGAGTGTTCTCTGCCGCAACTACATTCACATTTTTCTTCTCATCCTCTGGCTTTCCATTTTCATCACTTCGCAATGATTGATCAACATTCGCGTTAAAACTATCTCCACCCCTAGAATCCTTAGTATTATCTGATGAGACATCTGTCTGGAGCTTGTCAATTTCGTTAGTCTCCTGAGGTCGGTTAGTATCGCCAGTTTTAAGGGCATCATCAGGAAGGTCTCCTTGTGAGTCTTTGAAAACAGGAAGTGTTTTTGCACTCTCCTTTTGAGTTTTTTGGGCATCATCAGAAATGGTCTTGTGGGCATTCATAATGGTGGAAGCAATAGAAGAAGAAGTGGAAGAATCGCTTGATGTTCGAGTAGTGGATTTGGTAGGAATAATAGAGGTGGAGGTGAGAAGCCATACTCCCAACACACATAATGACAGAAAAATGATAGTACTAATAGTTGATGAATAGGAAGAAGAGGATGGTCTTCTGCCCAAACGAGCTCTTGTTGTTGGCATATTTAGTTGATTTTGGATTACATTCAATTTGTTATAGCATTAGCTAATTTAGGTTCTAGCCTTTATGTTGAAATTGGTAAAATAAAACAAGTGGAAAATAAGTTGAGAGGATTCAGTTTGTTTTGTGGACGAAGATGAAAGCCTAAGAAAGTGAGAAATAGTCCAAGCTGGATTATCAATGATCCAATAGAGTAGGGAAAGGAAACAACTTGTTACACTCATTTGATTCTTTTTTTTTTAACCAAAATAATATAAATATCAAACAAACTAAAATTAATGCAAAATGTAAAAGGTAACTAGAATGATTTTCTTTGTCGCTAACAACACTAACGTTTTACACCATTTACTGACTTACAATGCCAAAGAAAATTAGTCTGGTTATTGTTAAAAAATGTGCCTTAATTTTGTTAAGTTGTTTAATATTTATATTATTTTTGTTAAGAATTCTCATTTAACTCCTTCAATCGAGGAATGACTTTTTTTTTGGAGGAATAACTTTTTTGTTCGAAAAAAGATAAATAAGTTAGACATTTGAATTTGACTTGTACTTAGAATGCTAAGTGAACATATCTAGCTGTAAATGGAGAATCTAGCATGGCCCAAGATTGCCGTCCAAATAATTCTTAAACTCCCAGCCCACTTCCAGATTACCAAAGGAAATTTGCACAGATACTAAATATATGAATAAAGGCGTCTGCCGTCTAAAGTAAAATTTTAATACAAGGCTTTAAAGTTATTCATATACATAATATATAAAAAATTAGTGTGACCTTTTTGTTTCATAAGTGTTGTTTTTACTGTAGTAACGTATTTGACATACTAATATTATTATTTATAATAATAAGGATTAATTTAAGTTAATAAAACGTTAATCATGTATTTTTAATATATTACCTTGGCTATTATTGTAAAAATATTATTTATTACTATAAAGATTTGAGTAGTTGGTTCAAAGTTTTTAAAATATTTATATTGAATGATGATAGTCTTTTTTTTTATATTTTATATATAGATTTTGTACATTTCTATTACTATATTGAATATTGTTAAATAAGAAAATAAAATTATAAAACACGAATAAAATTTTTTTGCAGCCTCAAATTTTAAGGAGTCACCCTTATATATATGAAGTTATTTCGAAGTCGAAAGATGTGCAAAAATTCTAAAAATTAGGCAAAAGTTGGATAGCAATATTCGAATAGGATAGACCTTAAATTTTTTGTATAAATAACCTAAATACCAACCCTTTTGGAAGTAATTACACTCTCTCCCACATTTTTAATTACTTTACTCTCTCTTCCTATTAATATACATGACATAACCGGCATATACGTAGCATTCTATGTATATGTTGGGATTTTTGTAATATGTTTAGGGAGTTGGAATTTTTTATAATATTGAAAACATAAATTGTGTATTTGTGTAATTTTTAGTAATTTTTTTGGGTGATTTACTAGAATTAATCCCCGTTTATTAAAGTTCAATATGTTTTGACTTTTGAGTGAAGCTAATGTTTGACAAACATTACCTATTACGACATGTAAGAGGTAGTGGAATGCATAGTTATATTGACTAAAGGGGAGAGAGAAAGACCCCCTCTCACTATCTCCTCAAACCTTGGCATCGACTTCCGCCATGGATCCAACATTAACTCCACCTTTGTTACCAAATCCCCCAATATCGACCATCTACAATGAAATAAACATGGAAGAGCCCTCTCTCCCCTCACTATCGTACAAAGAAGTAACTATGGGGAAAATCTTGCCCCCTGAGTTGAACCCAGAAATAGGTCCAATAGTCAAAGAAAGAGACCTCGTAACCGCCGATCGAGACATTCTATTGACGGAGGAAGACAAATGGAGGTTGTATGCCCCTTGGATCTACTCTGTTAAAGTAAAACCGGTCAACACAAAATTCAACCACTGATTTCTAAAAAGGAAATTGGAGGATCTATGGAAATTACAAGAACCCTTATCACTTATCGATTTAGGGATGAGTTTCTACACAACAAAAATCTCCATGGCAGAAACCCAAGTGTCAATTCTCCAAGGTGGACCGTGGTTCATCGCGGGATCTTTCATCTCTGTTCGAAAGTGGGAACCCAATTTCGTACCTGCAAATTCTAAGATAGACTCCACTGCCATCTGGGTCAGATTGCCCCAACTACCAACGGAGCTATACGATGCCCTCATTCTACAAGAATAGGCAATGAAATCGGGCAACTTCTAAAGGTAGATGCATGTACCTCGACAGCTTTGAGGGGAAGGTACACAAGGATATGCATCCAAATACCACTCGATACCCCAGTAGCAACCTCAGTTTCCATTAATCATCATACCCAACCCCTTCTCTATGAAGAAGAGGGATTCCTATATAAAAACCGTGGAAGACTAGGCCATACATCATCCAATTATTCATACCCTCTCAGATCTTCTCAACAAACCCCGACTGGTATTGAGGAAGCAACTCAATCCACCAATGCGACGGAGCAGGCAACACCGATAATGGACGATTCCCACGAGTGGTAGACAACTTACTTCACCAAAAAGAAGAAGCCAAAGCAAGCGTCAAACCACTCGAGCACGAAAGAAACATCCATCGTCAAGGTAAAAACCTTTGATACGGTATCACGTAAGTTTCTCAGCCCTAACACTCCCATGGAACGCCGCTGAAGTATTACCCTCAATTCTCTGAGACTTCTCAGTATGAGCCAGCCCAAGGTCAGACCTCCAAGCCTAATTCTTTGTCTAAGCCTGCCCTGAGGGAAATGGCTAAGAATTTGACTATTGGGCTTCCAAAAGGGAAAGCCCATCAAAATAAGGCTCCTATCAACAAGGGAACCCATGGGCCCAGAATTCTAACCTCTTTAGACCCCAGAGAACCCGGTCCATCTCATCAGAATTTCCTCCCTCTTAAAATTAATTCTTCTACTCTTAAGCTGGATGAAAAAATAAAAACTTCCCCCACTGGTGGGCCACCTTTTTTACACGTGAGCATGGGCAATCATGAAGCCTCTCACAACAGCGGGAAATCATTCCAATTCCCGTAGTGATGTGATTGAGAATGTCTCAACTCTAGACAGTGCATTTAATGCTGGTGGAGTTCCCCAAGGGAAAACTCCTCAGCTGCCTTCTTCCATCTCCTCTCTCTTTGTTTATAATGAGCTAAAAATAACAAACCTTTCTCAAGAAAGATCTCATGAAGTCACCAAGCACCAACATGATTACCGTCGCCACAGCTCCATTACCACAAGACCACCAACCAATATCATGGTTGGAAGTATGCCTATCCAACCAAACAGTCCTCTTACACCTAGAATGGGAAGGAAGACACTTCACCATACTAGTGCAGGACCCCCAATACCTGGCCCAGCTAGAAATGGTGAGCCTGAATCAGGGCCTACAGACTTATGGGTTCAATGTATGGATGGCCACCCTATTTTATGTGATCAACTCACCAGTCCAGGAGGAATTAAGCATGGAGTCCTTAGCCAACATGATGAACCAGCTTAGTCTGGGACTTCCATTCTTTCCTCCCCACGACCCTGCAATGATGCTCTTGGGACCAGCTTTTACACCTCCAACTGGGGAGCAACTGGCCTCTCTCAGCTAAGGAATGACACTAGCTATCCTGGTTACTCTCCCAACATCTCTCCATTTGAATCTAGAGAGAATAGAGAGAATGAATGCATCGGAGGTCCTAAAAGCAACCAACAAGGACATGGAGAATTTTTTAGCTAAGCTCAGGGTTCCAAGAATAGAAATCCTCGATCTAGTGGAGCCTCTAAGACTAGAGTTCACAGAGCCAGTTCAGGAGATTGCGATCATCCTGATGCCTCTAGGTTTAGCAGGACTAGGTATAAAAATAAGTCCAATAAACCCTATGATAGAAGAGACCACCAAGATCACACTCTTATCCCTCACCAGGAAAAACAAGGCTTCTTCTTAGGCACCCATCTCCAACCCCAAGGGGGAAGATAATGTGGCTGTGACAAAAACTCACTATCCCCTGCATTCCAAGATGAAGAACTGCATTGTGTGGAATGTTAGGGGGGCCAAGAATGCTGAATTTAAAAAACACTACAAGGATATGGTTGACATCCACAAACCATGCATCTTTGCCTTGCTTAAAACTAAGATGATTGAGCATTAGGACCTTTGTGAAGAGTTGGGATACCATGACTATATCCAAACTGAAGATAATGGTAACTCTAGAGGAATTGTTATCATTTAGAAAGAGGACACCATCTCCATTTATTCTATCTCCATCTTCCCCCAGCCTGTCAATGCTAAGGTTAAGGTAAATTCTCCCCCCTCCTTCTGGTTCCTTAGTGTCATTTATGCCAGCACTAACTTTTAGTCCAGACTTGAGCTTTGGGACCAGCTCTCTGCTTTCTCTAATACCTTCATTCTTCCTTAAGGCAAGAGCTGGCTAATCGGGGGAGACTTTAATGAAGTCCTTAGAGCCTCTGAGAAGTTTGGAGGCTCCAGTATTAACATGAACAGGGCTAACCTCTTTACGAACTATTTAAATTACTGTAAGCTCATTGATTTAGGCTTCAAAGGTAGCAAATACACCTGGTCTAATATGACATATAGGAATAGACAATGTCTCATTCTTGAAAGACTGGACAAGTGTCTGGATAATGATGAGTGGATTCACCTCTACCCTAAAGCGACTATCACCCACCTCTTAAGAACCCACTCTGACCACTCTTCTATTCTCCTTAATGTGGGTTCCCCACCCAACATCCAAATAAAACCCTTTAGGGTTGAGTCCATGTAGCTTAGTCACCAGGCCTTCCCCAACCTTATTAAAGATTCCTTCATGGATTGCCCTAACATAACTGTGGCTACCTTTGAGTTCGAGAATAGGGCTAGGAATTAGAATAAGCTTATCTTTGGTAACATCTTTACCAAGAAAAAGCACTTGCTTGCAAGGTTAGCTGGTATTCAAAAGTCCCCTAATTACCCTACTAGCTCCTTCCTCCATGGGCTAGAGGCAAACCTTCTCAAAGAGTTCAACCATGTCCTCACCCTAGAGACTGAATTCTGAAAGCTAAAGTCCAGAATCTCTTGGCTTCTAGAAGGGGACTCCAACTCTAGATTCTTACATACCACCACTCTCAATAAAAGAAGAAATAGAATCAACTCTCTTACAGATGAGAGTGACAATTGGATTTACCAGCACTCAGACATTGAGAAATTAGTGTCCTCCTATTATGCCAATCTCTACAGTACTGATCATTTCCTGGGTTACCTGGCTACCCAATCCAATCCCTCTACCAAGGGTAGCATCAACTCTCTCTACCATGAAGCTCTCCAGGAAATCCTTTCCATGGAAGAGGTTAAAAGAGCTATTTTCTCCTTTAAACCCAACAAGGCTCCTGTACCTGATGGTCTGCACCCTTTCATCTACCAAAAGTTTTGGGACATTATGGGCCCTCCTTTATTTAAGTTTTTCCAGGAAACTTTTAGTTCCTACTCTATGGATACCCAAGTGAACTCTACCTATATTTGCCTCATACCTAAGAGTAGGAACGCCACTAACCTTAAGAATTTTAGACCCATTGGTCTTTGCAACACTCAGTATAAACTTATAACCAAAATCATTACCAATAGGCTGAAAACCTTCCTGGAAAATAACATAGGCCCTTGCCAGGCCAGCTTCATGGCCAACAGGATAGCCTCTGATAATGCCATCATTATTCAGGAATATGTCAGCCATTTCTCTATGATGAAGGGTAAGATAGCTAACATGCTCCTTAAAATTGACCTTGAGAAAGCCTTTGACAGACTGGAGTGGTCTTTCATCAGGCAAGCTCTTTCCTTCTTTAACTTTCCTCCCAACCTTATTAAGCTCATCCTATCTTGCATTTCAACCTCTTCCATCTCTGTTATGATTAATGGATGGAGAACTATTAGCTTCACTTCCTCAAGGGGTATAAGACAAGGTGACCTTATGTCCCCCTATCTTTGCATCCTCTGCATGGAAATGCTGTCCAGAAGAATCAATCATGAAGTAGACATTCTTAATTGGACACCTATCTCCATCTCTAAAAAGGGACTCCCTGTTTTCCATCTCTTCTTTGCTGATGACCTCACCCTTTTTGCAAAAGCTGATTTAAAGAACTGTCTCACCGTCAATTGAATCCTGCACAGTTTCAGTTCTCATTCAAGCCAAAGGATCAACCTTTCCAAATCCAAGGTTATCTTCTCTCCTAATTATTCTACTGAGGTCCAGGATAATCTAAGTAGCCTTCTGAGAATACATCCTGCCAAAAACTTTTGTAAGTACCTGGAATTCCCCATCTTCAATAAAAAGCCTAAAAAAAAGGACTTTCAATTCCTCATTGATAATCTGAATAGCAAGCTTGATGGTTGGAAAATTGAGTTCCTCAATATGACTGGTAGGGTAACACTATCCAAGTCCTCCCTGGCTAGCATTCCTAATCATGTTATGCAGTACATAAACCTTCCCACTTCTGTTCATAAGCTCATTAACAGATCTCAAAGAAATTTCATTTAGGGAACCACTGATTCCAAGAGGAAAATGCACCTCACGAGGTGGGACACAGTCACCCTTCTTAAAAGAGATGGGGGGCTTGGTATGCAGAGAGACAACCCTAAGAATTAAGCTCTTCTTTGTGGCCTGGGGTGGAGAATATACTTCAACCCCACTTTCCTTGGGCCAACACCCTTCTTTCCAAACACAACTCTAATAATAATAACAGTGGAGGCTCCAGAACCTTGAAGGCTATTACAATAGCCTGAAGCTCTGCAAAGATGCCTTTTTCTGGGCCATTAAGGATGGAAATCAGGTAAATGCTTGGGAAGATAGATGGATCCCTGACATGCCCCCTCCCTCTTCTATTATTTAGGGGCCTATCCCTTCACATCCAGGTTATACAAAGGTCAAGGACATTTGGAAGGAGGGGATATGGGACTTCACCCTTCTTCCCTTTCACATCCCACCTTGCATTGCCCACAATATTAAAAGTGTCTTTTATCACTGCCCCCAATAAAACACCCCTGTCTGGAGACTCACTGGTGATGACACTTTTTCCTGTAAGTCTGCTTATCACCACATTAACAGTCTTAAAAGATATCCCAACACTATCCAGTATTCCTATAATTGGATTTGGAAGCTTAGAATTCCTAATAAGATCAAGACCTTCATTTGGCTCATGGGCCACAACAGCCTTCCAACTAACCGTACTCTTGCCAGAAGAGGCCTGAATATCAGTCCCTCTTATCATAGGTGTAACAATAGTCAAGAAAACCAGCATCATATCTTTTTTGGATGCAATGCTGCTAAGGCCTTATGGAACTAGCTCATCCAAAATTACAAGGGCTTCTTACACCTAAGTATCTACCTGTTTGACACCAACAACTGGCACTCCACTTGGAGAATCCTCAATAATGAGAATTATGACCCTAACATACCCTGGAGTTCCTTACTTCCCCCTTCTCTTTGGCATCTCTGGAAGATTAGAAAGAGCAACAACTTTAAGAATACTAACTCCCTTTCTTCCTTCAGCATTCCCCATGCTGAAACTGTGGAATACCACCACCTAGGAAACCCTACGAACCACCCACCTAGGACTAGCATCTCTGTTAGATGGCAACCCCTCACCTCTAACCCCTATAATATTAACACTAATGGGTCGTGCCTTGGGAACTTAGGTAGGAGAGGAATAGGGGGGTCATCAAGAATAGTAGAGAGGACTGGGTAGTTGGGTTCAGTAGAAGCTTCACCCATTGATACAAGTATGATCACATAGATGGACTTATGAGGGCATGCGTTAGATCCGAGGCTTGGCGTGTGCAATGAAGTGCAAAGGAGCACCTAAATGGACACCAAAACAGTCCACTACATACACTAAATAGGCCAAATCAGTCCACTACATATACTAGAGGGGTGCCCCTTCACTAAGGGGCCTTTTGGTCATTTTACCTATTATTTGTAATACACTATAAATAGAATAATATAGGGTTTTATTAGGGAGATTTTGATGAATATTATGAGTTTATAACACTTGAAACATTTTCTCTCTAAGGAGAGAAGACCACCAACCCGAAATTGTAACTAGGGAAATCAACTTGAGTGTGGAATCACTCGTGTTAGATTCAAGCTTGGAAACATTGGATGCTTGGGAGATCGGGGTCACTTTTGTGCCAACGTAAGAGTTAGGTATTTAATGTGTGTGATGTTAAAGGTCCAAGAGTGGAATAGGCTTTTGGGTTGTTGATATTATACCTTCAATTTGTCTAACTATCTATTCTTTTGTTTATTTGTAATCGTGTAGTAGGGTTGATGTTGTAACTATGTGTTTGTGTTGTTAATATGGAATCCAAAATTAGACTATTGTTCATCTTGTTCTTGTTGTGTTTCTACTGCTTTGGTGTTATTACGCCATTGTGCCTTGTTTTCTTCTTGTTGGTAGCGAATCCGAGAGGGGTCACCAAAAGAGGTCCTCGATTTCTTAGCTAGTGGACTGATTTTGGTGTTTGTTTCGTATTTCTCTTGTCTTTCGTGTATCATTTGGTATCAAAGCATGGCTAGATCTTGTTAGTACAAGATCAATCTTGGGCTTGCTTGTTAGAATTTTTTTTTTAAAAAAATTTGAAATCGGAAAATTCCAAAAAGAAGCAAATCTGTCCATTTTTGTGTCTTGGCCGAAATTGTGTTTTTGTTGTGTCTTGGCCGCTATTTTTATTGTTTTGAGTCTAGATCTAGGAGTCATTTTATTTGTTTTGTTGTTTCTAGTGTTAGCTTCTTCACCTCTAACACTAAAGAAGTCTAGATCTAGATTTGAGCTTTAATTGTTGATGTTATTGTTGCGAACCTAAACTTTGGCCGTATGATTGTTGTTGCGGATTCAAAGCTTGGACGTGTGGTGTGTTGTTGGTTAAAGGTTTGAATGTGTATGGTGGTTATTGTGTTGTATTTTTAATCTTGGAAAGGTATTGTTGATGTTTGGGGTCCAACTTGAACCTTAGAACTTCAAGATTCAAAAAAATGTGTTCTTGGTATTCTTCACATCTTCATCTATTGTTGAAGAAAAAGTGGATGTTTGATCTTGGAAGTTGAAGAAAGAGAGTGTGTATTTTGTTAGTCTTGAAAGACGTATTTTCAAAATTTAAGACCTCTCAAGACTTTTACAACCAATTCCAACCACTCAAGGACTTTAAGAACCACTTTTCCAACAACCTTCCATGATTTAAGGACCATATCTTGAGGAGAAAAGTCAAGTCTTGCTTTTTGAATTTGAAAGAGGATTTCGAGACTTGTTTTCTCTCCTTAACCAATTCCCACCAATTCCAAATTACAATTAGACCAAGACTTGAATTAGAAAACAAAATTTGATAACAACCGCAACCAATACGTGGCTGCCACATCACATTTTTATTGTTCACCGATAATTTTTAAGCTCAAATTTTAGATTTTTTAGTTTTATTTTATTGTTTCCTAGTTCCGTTTGTTGGTTCGAACACTAATTAACAAACTAGTAATCTCCTACTAGATTGTAAGTTAGTTGTAGAATCCGTTTGTTCGTGTCTACGTTTGTTGTGTTCTTTTTATCACACCCCTTTTTCTCGCTCGAAGGTGTCGAGTCGAAGGGTTTTTCCAATTAAAGTGACGATTTTGAATAGGGATTATTTTATTTATAGAGTCGCCACTTGGAATTGAGTTATGGTGTTCCAAGTCACCTTTTTGAATCCCTAATCAAAAGGAAATAACTTTTATTTAGTTTGCGAAAATAGAAGACCGGGTAAGAAATTCTATTGACCAAAGGAAAGGTGTTAGGCACCCCTCGAGTCCCGTGGTTCTAGCACGGTCGCTTTTATTGACTCATACTTAACTAAACTATTTTGATAACTTATGTTTATAGGCCTTAATTCGCTCATTTTTAATATACCTATAAGATCTCTATATCTCTTATATTAAATCGGTGAAAAATTAATTTTAAAAATATTTATCAAAGTGCATTATTTCATCCTTGAATTACTTGAAAATATCTCAGAAAGATGCGTGCGCCACATTCTTAGTTGAGACAAAAATTTTAAATGTGTCAAAAATTCACCTAGCGTTAAAGGCGTTTGTTTCATCTTTCGTTAACTCGAAATAATTTTACATTATCCATTTTTATTCTTTTTCTCTCTTTATTTTGCAACATATTTTGAATTATTCCGCAACTCGTCTCGCTCCCTTACAAATGGGTTTTTCCTCTCTTTTCAGTTTATCAATTATGATTTATATTTACATATTTTTAAATCTTTTTAAGCTAAAGGGATCAATCTTACTCTTGCGAATAAATTATTAATATATAAACTTAACAAAACTATTTAAAATCCAAATTAACATAATCACGTAACAAAGTTAATTAATAAAACTACTTTTAACAAAATTATCACAATAAAGTTAACAAGAAAAGAAAAGAAAAGAAAGAGAAAATAAAAATAATAATAATAATAATAATAATAATAATAATAATAATAATAATAATAATAATAATAATAATAATAATAATAATAATTACCTAACAAATGTAAAACTGTTATCCACTTTTTTTTAAAAATTTTCTTTATATTTTTTTTTTCTTCACGTTTTCTCTAAGTTGTTTCTAACTTTGTATGTGCATGGAAACTTTTAGTGTGCATGTACCTATCCATTTTAATCCCTTTTTAATTATACTATAAAATTTTCATAATCCATTAAAAAATAAAAAATAAACAATGACAAAATAATATATTGGCATTTTTTTTTTTAAAAAAGAAAAACGTTATATTTTTTTATCATCCAAGAACTTTAATATTTATAATTAACAAAATGAATCACGAAGAACAGTAAGCAAACAAGTCACAACATAACAATTGACAATCACTTACAAACCAACTAAGATTACATTTTATCTTTGATTCAATACAATAAATAAATTACAAATAAAAACATAAAACAATAAAAAAAAAGAACTTTACATGAATATTAAACTTTACATCTTAAATTACGAAATTATTAAAATAACTTTAATCATTATTTGGTTCATAATAAAACTTACAAAATAAATAGAAAGGATCTCAAGTAGAACCTGTGAGATAAGTTAACTTAAGATGGAAACGAAAATATCGTCACCGAAAAACTCGAACGGGGACCCAAACTCAAAGAACTTCCCATTTCTTTTTCCCCTTTTTGTTTTTCTCACTATTTCTTGTTTTCACTCACTGTTTCTTGTTTTCGATCGTTTTTTTAAAGTGTTTTTCTTTTCCATTTTTTTTTTTGTCTTGGTTTTGGTTTTGGTTTATCTCAAGTTTTTTGTTTTTTTTTTTCCGTGAGTTTTCTTCTTTTTTCCCTTTTGTTCCTTGTTTCTAATTCTTTTTTTTTTCCTCTCATAATTTTTTTGTTTTCCTTTTTGTTTTCTTTCTCTCAAGTTGTTGCTTCGATCTGTGTCTTGCCCGTTTTTTTTTTCTTGTGTGTATTCAATATATAGGGTGTAGGGGGTTGGAAAGTTGAGGGAGGTTGAGAGAAATTAGGGGGTGGTTAGGGTAGTTTTATAGGATAAGATTTATCTTTTTTAATAAATAATAAAAATAAAAGAATATTAATTTTTATATTTTAAGAAAATACTATAATTTAAAATAACTATAATTAAGGTAATACTAAAACTTGTAGTCTATTTATTTAAAAATAATGAAATATATTTTTGAATTTCTTTTTATGTATTATTTTTAAAATAAAAATAAAAATAAAAAAAATATTTCAAAATGTAACTTTATTTATTTATCTATTTATTTATTTTTAACTAAAAATTTATTAAAATTAAAATAAGAATTAAAATAATATCAAAGCAAATAAAATATTTAATGCCGATAAATAGGTTAAAAATCGGAGAGGGTCAAAAATCACGTGTCTACATTTTGCCCCTCTTTGTGTGAAATCTCGAAGAGTTTTCATACAAAGAAGTAGACAAAGAGGTGAGGTGATTTTTGATCCTCCAATTATTCAAAAAGTAAAGATAAAACAAAATAAAATAAAATAAAAGATGTGACTGAGTCCTTGTTTTGGACCGCCTACATATACCGGGTTATAAGGGAATTAGGTCACTTATAGTTCAAATGTTAA
The DNA here is from genome assembly GCF_002878395.1 of Capsicum annuum. Lineage (NCBI taxonomy): Eukaryota > Viridiplantae > Streptophyta > Magnoliopsida > Solanales > Solanaceae > Capsicum > Capsicum annuum. The sequence goes on from NC_061112.1 coordinate 139,535,219, forward strand.
ATGGTGAGAGAACGAGTTAGAGATCGAGTGAGGTTTCATCAAGTTTTTGGTTGACGACTTCTCCTTTTACATTTATATGAATAACAAAAATAAAATTGAAGATACAAATGAAAGATTCTATCTATTCAGCTATTCTGGAATCTTGACTTGAATCTTCATGACTTATCAAATTGTGAGATAGTCGTTATTCTTAATTGAACTTGGACCATAAAAAGCCCCTCGTCGTTGGCTCTTGATATTAGAGGGGAACTTGACAATTGGTTTATTCTTTAGATTTTCTTCTGGCTTGGACTTAAAAATCTTCACCCTATTCTTCAGGTAGGCTCCTGAACTTGCAACTGATAATGTTCACCCTATTCTTCAGGCGGGCTCCTGGACTTCCTTTTTTTTTCACTCAGTTCTTCAGGTGGGCTCCTGACTTGTTGCTTCTTCACCCTGTTCTTCAGGCGGGCTCCTGACTTGTTACATCTTCACCCTGTTCTTCAGGTGGGCTCCTGAACTTATAATTTTTTATTTTCAAATATGTTCCTGAACTCAAAATAAAAGGTGAAACAGAAAAATAACATCCCATTTTTCAGGAGGATCCTGGACATAAAATAAATTCCCATTCTTCAGGAGGGTCCTGTGCAAAAATAAATTTCCATTCTTCAGAAGGGTCTTGTCCCATTCTTCAGGAGGGTCCTGAGCACAAAATAAATTTTCATTCTTTAGGTGGGTCCTGTCCCATTCTTCAGGAGGGTCCTGTCCCATTCTTCAGGAGGGTCCTTAGCACAAAATAAATTCCCATTCTTCAGGAGGGTCCTGAGCACAAAATAAATTCTCATTCTTCAGGAAGGTCCTGTCCCATTCTCTCAGGAGGGTCCTGAGCACAAAATAAATTTCCATTCTTCATGAGGGTCTTGTCCCATTCTTCAGGAAGGTCCTGAGCACAAAATAAATTTCCATTCTTCAGGAGGGTTCTGTCCCATTCTTCAGGAGGGTCCTGAGCACAAAATAAATTCCCATTTTTCAGGAGGGTCCTGAGCATAAAATAAATTTCAGTAAATGCGAACAAAATTTTGCCTTAGTTTACACTAGAAAATTTTATGAGTGTCATCAGGTCACAACTTATGAAAAGTACAGTAAAGGGGGTGAATCAAGGACTTTCTAAAGAAATGCATCTTTTCAGAGTAAAACTAATGACTTAGAAAATACATCTCCTAACACATGAAACTTAAATTACCAAGACAAGAAAGTGTGTCTTCTAGGGATTAAATGAAATGACTCGAACCAGAAAGTGTGTCTTCTAGGAGTGATGGTTCAAGTTAGGAAGTGCTTCACCTAACAAATGAAAACTGACTTATGCAGAATAGGAAGTGCGTCTCCTAAGGATTGAATGAAATAACTCGACTAAAAAGTACGTCTTCTAGGAGTGAAAGTTCAAGTTTCGAAGTGCGTCACCTAACAAATAAAAACTAACTTATTCAGACTAGGAAGTGCGTCTCCTAAGAGTTGAATGAAATGACTCAACTAGAAAGTGTGTCTTCTAGGAGTGAAGGTTCAAGTTAGGAAGTGCGTCACCTAACAAATAAAAACTGACTTATTCAGATTAGGAAGTGCGTCTCCTAAGAGTTGAATGAAATGACTCGACTAGAAAGTCCGTCTTCTAGAAGTGAAGGTTCAAGTTAGGAAATGCGTCACCTAATAAATAAAAACTGAAATACCCAGACAAGGAAGTGTGTCTCCTAGGGGTAAATGTGTAACACCCCAATTCACTGAACCGAAATGCTACACGATGCTCATGACCCCGAGGGACCACAAGCTAACCCATGACTGATATATGTACCTATATACTGCAAATTATTATATAATAATGCGGAATACATAGAACTATAAGGCCATAAGGTTTAACTGAATACAATCATGTGGGTGAAAATACCCAAAACAACTCAATCTGAACGTAAATCTGAACATAAATCTGAAAGCCTCTAAACTATCTGAATAAGGAGTTAAAGGAACATGTCTCCAACTAACTCCATAAAACTGAACTGAAGAAATAAATAAATAAATCAAATCATATTGTCCTCAAATCAATGAGGACTCACTGTGTCTCTGCGATTGGAATGCTACCACTACTGCTGGGCTGGAGCTCGTGTCTCGGAACCTATGGTGTAACATGAAAAGAAAGCACCATAGCGCAAATGCTTCGGTACAACTGGAGTACTAAGTATACGAGGAAGGTAGTCTAAACATAAAGGGTTTCATGCATGAACAACACTGACTGAGTAATATGAACGTGGGAGTGCAAACACACATATATAGAAACTAGGACCGTGAATACGTGATAGCATGACCTGTAAGCTAATACATGGTTTATTGATAACTATCATGACTAATACTAAAATTGATAACATGGACGACTGTATATGACAGTCCTGTATATACTGAAATCTGAAGAACGCCCTGAGTTTTTTTACTGAGATTGATACTGAAACTGTGGGAAGTAGTGTTTAACCGACATGCCCCATGTATACCGTTATGGCTAAGCTGGGGTCCAATCTCTGCCCCGACTGGAGGGGTGTCAATACCGTGCCACGGGTAAGGACAGCCTGTAAGTGACCCTTATCTGGCGGGTGCTCAATGAGAACGGTGGAAACTCTAAACTGATGGGTTAAGCCACCTCATCAACCCTAACCTGACGGGTTAAGATGTGTCAACCTACACTGGCTACGTAGTTCTGGAACACAAGGATGACTACTAAGAATCACACTCTGAACTGGCAGGTGAGTTTCCATCCTTGGGTTCAGTCGATGCTAACCTTTACTCCCATCTGGAGGGACTAGACATGAATAACTGACTGTGCATGACTTAATCTTATTGAATTCCGTTGACTGGCAGAATGTTACTGATATCTTACAACTGACTAAGATCATGAGGTTTTCCTGAGTCACATGACTGACTGAAGTCTATGGAATCATAGCTTGAGTTCGGATACCGTGAAACATGACATGGATCTAGGCACACAGCTATAGTTTTCGAGTACAAGTACCCCCAGGACTCGATGGAAGGAAACTGACACACATGACTGACTTGATCATAAGAGTAGAGTCCAA